>NC_056725.1:1777899320-1777956820 GCF_019279795.1 Protopterus annectens | reverse complement strand
TATCTAACAATGGTACATAATACTAACCCTGAGAAGCAACATATCTGAATTTGTGAATCTTATGAATTGAATTAACTCTACGGTTCTGACCTAAAAATTAACTATTCTTTCATGTGGTCATGGACATCTTTTTTTACATTCTTTGTTATTAGTTTAAGAGGTTACGTTGACCTAGATTATAAGGTACATATTTATTATACCATTTCCCCAAGTACTGTTATGAAAAATGCATTTTCTTATTTTCCATGGCTGTTGCTACAAGTTTTATTCTGCCTTTTATCAGCTGGATCCTGCCCAGGAAGTGCAGCTTTTATTTATTTTTGTTTATTTAACATTTGTTTACCAAGAAAGTCCAACTTGGAACAAAGCCAATTTTCAGTGGAGGCCGGTGAGAAATGCAACAGACGTATGTTTTTTTGAAATGTGGGAGGAAACTGGAGCACCCAGAGGAAACCCACATGAATGCAGGGAGGACATGCAGACTCTGCACAGAAGACACTCCAGCCAAATGGAGGGAGGACATGCAGACTCCACACAGAAGGCACCCCAGTTGAGAATCAAACCAGAGAACCTCTTGCTGTGAGGTGGCAATGCTACCGCTGCACCACTGGGCCATCCAAGCTTATAATGTTTAACCATTTAATACTCAGACACTCAAGCTATTGATATGTTGAAACTGTATCACCAGACCCAAATGCTAAAACCAGTGATGTAAAGTTAAAAGTGAACCTTAAGTTTAGACACCACTGTAGCATTAACTTATCTCAAGGGTGTTTCACTGGCAATTAGAGTAACAAATGTAACATATTACTAAATAAATCCATTATTACGAGTGTGAAACAAAACAGACTGGTGCACTTTTTTGGAAATGGTTTGCAGTGCAATGTAGGACAGAATGCTAAGTAGTTCTAGATAAAAATTGTCCTTGAAGTCTAGGGAAAAAAGTTTACTTAATCCTTGAAAAATTTTCTTTGGCAACTGTGGAGGCTGAAATTAATTCTGAAAGACAAAATGAGTATCTAACGAGACAATGTTAATCATCTTTTGTTATTAAATATGTAAGCTGGACAAGTTAATTGTCTGGCTGATAATAAAATTTCTAAGTTCTTTTTTCTCTTATTTTCTTATGCTCTATATTAAAACAGCTACACTTTGTTTTCTCTGCTGTAAGGGCCTTTGTACTGGCAGTTGCATTAAGATATCTCAGCAGACATCTTCCAATGTTAATGTTGGAGGGTAAGACTGACATATACAAACTCAGCCGGAATTCCTTGGAGGAGGGTTAGCATTGCAGTGAGCCTCTGTTGGAGGGTTTGCAGCTCACTAAGCCACTACCTGATGGTAACCCTCATTAGCGAGTGCATTGAAGTCTGCACTTGCAGTAAAAGGGAATTGAGCCCCTACAGTAGCCACCCCCCAGACCTCCCAACCATCCTGAATTACTCGGTTTTTACCAAGTTTTGGGGTCCCAATAATGGGGTGCCATGATTCCCAAGTGGCACCCCTTCATTTCTGATTTTTTTCATCTATGTTTTAGACTTTTTAAATTTTGCACTTTTGGAGCTGACGTCATCACGTGTGCAGTGGTCAGCTCCATCAGCCTGTCAGAATTAAGCTCAAGGGATGTGCTTGGGAGCACGTCTGTTTGAATACTGGGACTGCCATTTCAAGGAGTTGTACTTTGTGCCGCTATGGATTTAAGCTCAACGGACTGTCAGTTGTGCCATTATGGATTGGTTTTATAACTGCAGAGTGAGCCAGAAGTAGGTTAGAGTCGAACAAATGAAGGAACCGGGAGTTCGAGACAGGGAACAATCCAAGCCATGCCATGCAGAAAAAAGAAGAAAATGGCTCCAGAGCCGGAGATGCCTTCTACAAGTCAGGACTTTGAGTCAAACATGGATGGGAGCTGCAGACTAGCCCTCTGGAAAATGGGTAAGATAATAATGTATTCTTAATGCCAAGTAAACCAGTAGTACCCCTCCCCTCCCCCACATGCACACACAAACAAGCGATCACTTACGGTGCCTAATAACTGTATAGAAGGTTGTATCATTCCTATTTAGCGATCAGCAGTACACGCTAGACCTGGGTGTTTTAGAGCACTTTGTGCAGTCGCTGCTTCCCTGGTGCCCCCCTTCCAGTCACCACCCCCATGCTGTAATGTCCATCCCCACCCTGACTTGTGCCCATTCCAAAACAATGACTCTGGCCATGCCTCCTTTAAACAGTGTGATGTCCATCCCCACCCTGACTTGTGCCCGTTCCAAAACAATGACTCTGGCCATGCCTCCTTTAAACAGTTGTAGTGTTTGGTCTGTGAGAGCTGCTTTTTTCAGTCTATTCCTCATTTCTCAAGACAGAATTGTGAATAAAATACTAATTTTCCTTTGTTTAAATTTCTTGAGAAGTAGGTACTTGGTAGGCATCGTCCTGATGGACCAGCATTTTGTACGAAATCAAATAATTAGTTCTCCAAGTACACTCTGGCATCATTTAAAATCAATTTATTTACAGCGTGTTTTAAAATTGATGCTTTTTCCAGAGCACAGGAAAGTTTGGGATGTATTGTAACTACACAGCGTGCAAGTCCAGTAGAAATACATTTTTCTTCTTTTTAATCTGCAGTTTGTTTTGCGGTTTTGTTTTAATTTTGCACTGATTCCTGCTTGTCCTTCTATCATGCACCAACCCTCCCAGCATGTTACTTATGACGTCCCAACAGTGGCTTTGACATCGGTGACAGTAGTGTGATGTCACCACACTTCAGTCTTTATATTTTTACTATTATAGGAGAAAATACATATTTTGGTGGTGGGTTTTTTGGTGGTCATGGAGGGTCCTTCTGGAAGCAGTAGCCTTGTATTTCCTTTAGGTTCTTTTGTGAGTGTTCATACCTGGAAACTCCAGTCTAATATTTTGCCATTTATTGGCTAGAACCACTTTTACTTAAAAATAGAGTTTATTGGCACTTTGTGAGTACTGCAGTCACATCTCTAAACTGTCTCTGATTTTCAGACATGACCTCCATACTTTTCGGCTGATCAAACTTCTCAAGAATTTCCTAGATTTTTTGGCTCATAATTTTGCCCTGACCTCTAAAATCAATGGTGTTTTGTGTGAAAGGTGGTGGATTACAATCAACAACTAATTATATTAATTTTGCTTAATGCTCCCTTAATTTGTAATTTGTTTTTTTAAGTCAATGGTACCAGTATTTAAAAGGTGTCCCTGATTTGTGTTCTTTTTCATGAACCATTTCTTGCTTCTTGATTTTGGAGCTGAGACATTGACCGTTATTGATAACCCTACTTTTAGCACAATATTTTTGTGTTTATGCCTAATAAATTATGCTTATGTAGCAGAATGGTAAAAAATAAATAAATGTTAGAAACAGAAGTTATGTTGTTATTTTTTTAGCACAAAATTTGCATCCACAGAAAAAGCACACCAATTCTAATAACATTCTGTGCAGCAGGCGCATTGTATAAAATGCTACTGGTTTACATGTCCAAGTTCTTGCCTTGTTTTTTTTTCTGATCTATAAAGCCACAGATTTTGGTCTTTGACTTTACTTCAAACTGTTCATGTTTTTCACTAGATTATAAGCACAAAGCAGTCGTATGTGCTCTGCATGTATGCTGTTTGTGTTGTTCGTGTCGGTTGTGTCACTTGGTTTGCGATGGCACACTGAAAATGTTATAGTTTTCAAACACTATATTGATTTGTTTTTTATATGTAGAGGGGAGATTAGTCTTTTTGAACAATTCGTGTTGGAACTAAATCAGAATCAGTATGGCATCACAGTATCTTATCAAACTCATAGACATAAGATACAGTTTCTAGATTTGGAGTTCTTTGTGGATAAAGACAAGCTAGTGTCTTTCAAACCATTTTATAAGGAAACAGCGGCTAATAATTTTTTGAGTGCAGACAGCATGCATCCAGAACATTTACATGATTCTCTCCCTTATGGAGAATTCAAGCGCATTAGTGACAATGTTCATGACAGAACCACATTGGATGGGGACTTTAACATTATTAGATGCAAGTTGGCGAAGAGAGGGTATTCTAGCCAGGTGTTAAATACGGCTGAGGAAAACGTGAGAGTGAGAAAGCAAAATGCTGCTTGGAGAGTATGAAGTCATGCAACACATCATGCGCATTGAGATTATCATAAAGTGGGCAAGGATGATATATTTTTTGTTAATAAAATTTCCCCTTTTTAGCTACATTGAAGGCGTTAGTGCACAGGTTTGGCCTATTATACAGCAGGCTAAGGAAGTGGGTAACATTTTCAAGGGCAGGGTTGTTTCTTCTCACAGTAGATTTCACAACCTGAAGGAATTATTGAACAGTAGGGCAAGTAGGATGGAAACTGGTTTTAACACAGTAGGCACCTTTAGATGTGGAAGGTGCAAAGTGTGTGACAAAGTCAAAGACATTTCAGGTACTTTGATTAATGGAAAGAAGTTCATTGCTCTGGGATCTTACAATTGCAATACCAGTAAGGTTGTTTATGCCATTGGATGTGATTGTCTACCTGTAAAGTGGTATACAGGCCAAACCAGATGAATGGTGAAAAGAAGAATTATGGGGCATTTGGGGGATGCGAGGCATGTCAGGCTTAATAATCCTGAGGCTCAGCATTTCCACGCTGTTCACAATGGTAACACTAGCAGTTTATTTTTTTATGTTTTAAACAAACCTTATGCAGTACAAGGCATGGAATATGGGCGCATTTTGTTAAGGATGGAAAGTAGATATATTATCACTTTTGGAACTTTCTGGCCCCATGGGCTTAATATGGAGTTAGATTTACATGCATAGGATGAAATGTTTCAGTATGCATTATTTTATAAATGCATAGACATATAGGATGAATGATTTATATGTATAGAGTAAAATATTTAAGTATTTGTTAATCAAAAGATGTATAGGTACATTTGCATGAACTTATTAAATTATTAAGTTAAATGCAATATGAATGTAAGGGGTTGCATTTTAAACATTTTTGATGCACTTTAAATGTTTCTGAAGGACTTTAATTGCTTAGGATGCACTTTAGATTTACATTTTCTTGACTTACTGATTAATTGAGCAACCATTGTAGGGCAAAATGTTTTTGTACTTGTTAATCTAGAGATATGCAAGTGCTGTTGTATAAACTTGTATTTTAAAAGTTTTTTGATACACTTTAAATGTTTCTGAAGCATTTTAATTGCTTAGGTGCACTTTAGATTTAAATTTTCTTGACTCACTGATTAATTGATCAACCATTGTAGGGTAAAATGTTTTAGTATTTTTTAATCTAGAGATGCATAAGTACTTTTGTATGAACTTCTTAAACCATAATGTTAAATGCAATTGGAATGTAAGGGGTTGCACTTTATATGTTTTGATGCACTTTAAATGTTTCTGAAGCACTCTATTGCTCAGGATGCACTTTAGATTTTAACTTTCTTGAGTCACTGATTAATTGATCAATTACTGTATAACTGAATTGAATAATGAATGTAGTGAAATGTATATAAAGCACACCATTCTTGTGTATGATTTTTCCCTGGAAGGTTTGATGCCGAAGTAATAGGAACATAGTAAAAGTGGATGGCGACCGTTTCTCTAGTTGTTCAGTGTGTTTATTTTTTGTCCATGGCACGATGATAACCCAAAACTTTGTAAGCAGGAAGCTTCATCTCATATAAATCAATATAAAACAACAAAAAAGAGGAAGGAAGTAAACTGGGCAACTGATTCTAAATTGTCATTGACCTAGGAACTACTTTTCATTCTGCTTAAGAATGAGAGGTGTGTGATATGAATTGCCTTTCAATGAGTAGTAAACCAAGTACAAGAACCTTTACTTTCTTAGATCTCAGCACAATGGCACACTCAACCTCCATAGATCTCCATTTTATCTAGCTATGGGAGAAAAAGAGCTCCACCAAAATCACACCAGGAAATTGGAATGGCCTGCCAATTGAGTTTAGAAGAGAAACAAATTACAATTTCAGAAAGAAAGAAAAAATAATCTGGAATACCTCAAACTTTTGACACATGGTTTATTAACAATGGAAAAAGGTTTCACTCCATTTGCTCCATCCCCTTCACTAAACAAAAACCCAGCTATTTCTCATCCTTAACCACAGCTTAAATATGCCCATAGGCCACAGCAAATATGTATGTAATGCACAAAATCTTGTAAATATACACTATCCACTGTAAATCCTCTATTTGACTGTAGTGTCAGCTTATACTCTTATGATAAATAACATTAGGTTAACTAGCACTGCAACTGAATAGGGTTAAAGGTAGTAAATAATTATTAGCAATGAAATAAACTATGCACTGTTGAATTACTGTTGGGGAAATTGCAGTCATCACTGCTCTCTGAACAACTATATTCAAGAACTGATGTGTTACAACAGTTACACTCTACAAAATGTTAAGACACATACATTTATATAACACTGCCTGTAATACCTATTTCCTTTGTGTACCTGCTTTGCTTCTGTGCCAAATTATAGCTAGCCAGAAAGAGTCCTCAGATCAGCCTGGCTACTCAGTTAATAAACACAAGCAAACAAACAAATACATATTTTACTTCTTACAATATTCAGTAACATTTCTTTGCATGCGGTCATTATTCTTGTTAGACCAGTATGTCAGAACAACGTTACCTGTTCATTCCTGACAATAGGTACTTTGTGTGTGTGTGTGTGTGTGTGTGTGTGTGTGTGTGTGTGTGTGTGTGTGTGTGTGTGTGTGTGTGTGTGTGTGTGTGTGTGTGTGTGTGTGTGTGTGTGTGTGTGTGTGTGTGCATGTGGACACCCATACAAACACCCTCATTCATACACATAACACAACATTTTATTCTAACAACTTTCTGAAATGTTTGTTCCCCCCCCCCCCAAAAAAAAACTGAAATTGAAAATGTGTGAGAAGCTGTGCAAAGATACATATATATATTGTGTGGGTGCGGAAGTAGACTTTTATGATGAACTGATGGAAATGTTCTGAATTTGGCAGTTTTGTCATTATTGGTTCATGCATTTTGTTTCATTGCCTACTGGAAAAATATTCAAACAGTAAGTTTAAAATGTGCTCTGTTTAACAAGTGTGCTGTATTATGCAAGAAATATAATTTAATAAAGTCAGGAATGTGTATCAAAGAACACATGTATCTTTCTTGTTTTGTGTGCAAGGGGCGAATGATTTGAAAACAGGCTACAGCCCAAAAGTAATCTTTATCCACCACGGGCCAGATGCATTTTCTTTGGATGTGTTGTGTGGGTTTCAATGCTGTTTCAATGAATGTGAGTTTCAAGTGCAGAGACGTTTTAATGCCAAGTCCATTTTCATTGTGAGACAGTATTGCTTTGTTTAGCAGATGTCTATTAGTGTGTGTGCATTGTGCTAGAAAATGTAAAAATAAAATCCAAATAATCATTGTAGAAGTAAAGCAGTATGCACACATTAGTGTTTATGGTAAATGGGGTGAAATAGACAGGTAATGGGACATTGGAATGGCTGTAGGGGGACTCTGGTGCCATACTTTGGTTGTGTGTTCTTCAGTTTGCATTTGAAATTTGATATCCCACAATTCCACTGGAGTGGGCGGAGTTATGTGGTCATATATAAAAATCTGATGTTAATCAGCGTACTAGTTTGTACCTATTTTTCATAGGCCTTGTCCAGATTTTTGATGTTTCTAGGTTGATAGGTATGCCCCCCATCATGGCTGGAAATATGGACTTATAGAAACATGCTGTCATTGCCAGTATCCGTATGAGAGCATAAACTCCCCGATCTTTGTCTGAATGATAGCCCTCTAGACGGCTCTTTTTCTAGTGAATCTGAGAATTCCCCACCACTAGGGATTGAATGGGCTCCAGTTAAGTCTTGACATTTAACAGTTGACCAGGGTGGGGGGAGAACCTAGAAAAAAACTGAAACACTAGTGATATACTTTCATATATATTTCTGCAGTGTATCTGTATGAATTGTGCAAGTTGCTTGGTAAAGTTGTGATTTTCTACTTTGACACTGTACTCTCCAGCTCTGTGATGAACTGTTAGAAGACAATATGCGCATTATGAATTAATTTAGGGACTACTTAACAGAAGATGAGAGAGTCAGAGAGACAAAAAGACAGAGAAACTTGTCATAGGCAAATAGTTTAATGTCTACTGTTTGTCTAATGAATAAGGAATTATCTGTGCTTCATTGTAGGCAAACCAGGGACTGAAAGAGAGAATGGCATACCAATGCAACTTGTGCTACTCCAGTGAGCAGAGTTGTGATGCTGTGTGGTTTAGGAATTCATTTTCAAGTATTTTCCCACAAGCATAATATCTCATTAAGTGGAAATTTGCATAAGTTCAGCAATGCTCAAATGAGCACTGTACCAGCCTGAGTTCATAACATAGGTCTTAGCAGAGCACTCAGAGGCTCGAATTCCTAACACTCACACACAAACACACAAACACACACACACACACACACACACACACACACACACACACACACACACACACACAAACACACACAGCTGCCATACTGTATCAACTTTGGGTGTCATTGAATAGGGAGTGATAAGTACAGTGGACCTGTTTGTCTAAATTGTGGATCTGCTCTACCCAGCCAGCTACTCTGATAACACTAGACACATGCACAGAGTTATATACCCTGCCCATACATACTCACACAAAAAGACACACACACACATATTCACACTCACAGACAGATGCACATTTCTATACTATTTATCTGTATCATCAGTCTGGGCAAGATAAAGCTGCCTTTCTTCCATTTTTCACATTTCCCACATTGCAATGCACAGGTGAATATGATAGCTAGCTCCATAACAGTGCCAGCTTTCCACAATACTCTTCAGAGAAACCTGAATAGTATGGAGCCTATGATTTCTAAACTACACAATTTCCTAGCGTTTATATACAGCAGGCTGTTTCTAGCCCTCATTAGCCCAAGGCTCATCCTCTACTGCCACATTTACATGTACAGTCAAGACACTCGCTACCTCATAGAGAAGAGCTGCACTACTGTCAACGATTTGGACTGGGATTCATGACACAGTTGCCTAATATGTAAGATCGATGTGAGACTTTGAATACTAATTAACTTGTCTATGAATCCTGCCGAAAGTGTTGTAAATGTGTTACAGTTATGCGTGTTCGGTAAAATAAGAATGCATTAGCACAGATGTGAAAAATATAAACATTGCTGTCTGTATGCATTCAAGAAGTTTGTACTAAACACAGTTGGAGGGATTGTTTTGCAGAAATTATTCACTTATAAATTTTAGGTTGGGTCAGATTATTGTAAATACAGTGTTGTGTTAAGTAAATTAAGCACATGTTCCAGCTTCAAGACAATCCTCAAATGCATAATTTTATCTCTTGAATATATTCATAGCCTGTTAAGCGAGATTCCACCAAGCCAGTGTCTGAAAGGCTTGTTTGGGGTTTGTTCTAAAATATGACAACCAGCAGCTTTTGTATTCATAGTTAAACAATGGTAGGCAAATGTTTTAAAGTTAAAGTTAAAGAAGATTTAGATCTCAAGCTGTAGTGTTAGCTGGACATTTTATTTATGGAGGTATAGGAGTTGTTGGGTTACTGCATCCCTTATAGCCCTAGATCATGCCTGGGAAATCTATATAAAACTGGTGTTAACACTTCCAGTCTTTCTTTGCAGTTCAAGTCTTTTAAAATCATAATCAATTTAGTTACAATGCTCTGCGTTCTTTCCAAATACCTGATATGCTTAGTAAGGTATTGTGAAAGGGGTGGGTGCTGTACTTCATGAAAGATCAAATGAGAGCAGAATATAAAGACTTCTTTTGATCTGGAACAAAATACTTTTAGATATGAGCTGTGCAAAATAAAAGAATTTCCTAACCACCACCGCAATATCTTAGTCAAATGTGAGGGAGCTATCCACTCAAGTACATAAGTGTCTCAGTACCTTTACATTTTGAAGCAGTGTTTTATCTATGCTGTAAACTGAATGTAGGGCTCACTTAATGCTACAATGTTGTACTTTTGGCACTGAGTATGAGTCTATTTTTTTACACAAGCTTCTGACAAGTGTAAGTTCCTACTAGAATGCAGGTATGTCATAGGGGGATGTGATGATGAGAGCCACTTTACAATCATTCAACTTTCTTAACCAGAGATCTCCATTTAGTAAGTAGAGATCTAAGAAGTAGATACTGAATAGCAGAGTTCCCTGTACAATTAATAAATATCATTTCTACATCAAGAAAATTGGCTGTAGTGACTGATTTGTCACTAGTTACCCAGAATACTACAGTACGCAAAACTCAACTCGGTTTATAGCTGTTTGCATGGTACAAAGCTTTTGTACTCACAGTACTATATTGTTTTGAAGCCAGTTGTTAAACATGAAAATCAGTATCTTTTTCTTCTGTTTACCTTGCTAGATTGCCTACACATAAAGCACAAATTATACATAAAACATGTTGTTGTTTGTTGTTGTTTTTTGTACTTAACAAAAACATGAACTATCCATCGATATTTGGTGAAACAACAAATAAGAGACTCTGCAGGCTTTTGAACATTACAAAATCAGCACAGAGACAATACATAGATGTTGATTTGCTTATACTCAATGTTCTTCGAAATGTGGTTATTGTATATATTCACTCTTTGCTTCTACACTTTATATTTCTTTTACCACTCCTACCATTTCAAAATCCATATGCCTGACAGTATGAGGACAATCTACTTCAAGTATTATATTTTGAAAAAAGGTCTTGTTTTTCTTATTTTTATAGTCATATGACAGTATCTTTTGCCCCGTTTATCCAAAATGTTTCTCTGAATATATTGTGTACACACAATGCATTGCTTTTCTGTGTACTCTAGCTAGAGTGATTCAGAAGTGTTGCCAAGCATAATCTTACACCCTGCATCTATGTCTAGTTTAAATTCAGCATTTTTAAATAAGTCTATGTATGTCTTGCCTACTGATTTGCTCTGATATCTCATTTTTTGATGCATTTTTAGACTTCAGTGTATAAAATAATTTTAAGTTTAATAATGCCAAAAATAATTCTTTGCCATATTTGTGTTCAGTAACATGAAAATTCTTTTGAGCACACTTATCTTCCCTTTTACAAATCTTTGAAAATGATAGCTTCTAAGACCGCTTCTATGAAACTGTTTAAATGCAGGACTCTGCTTCTTCTTCTTTTGCTTATAGAGACTCCTGGTGCACAAGGCTTGAATTTCAACTGCACCATATTTTCAATGCACTAAATTGTTCTTGTTCATGTTGCCATTGCCACCCATTACACTGTATTCATGTTTTTATTATTTTATTTTCTCCTTGTTGGACTCACATTTTACTTTGAACACTTTGACTTTCTCATTCAGTTCCTCTATCTGAGCACTTGTAATTTAACTGACATTACAAACAACAACAGTTTTTGATAAGGTCAGGTCTGTTTTGCTTACTAGCTTGTCCTCTATCTGACCATGTTCAGTGCCACAAACTGATCTATTTCTTATTAATGAATAATGCAAATCATAAGATTCATTGTCTTAATTTTTTATTCAGTAAAATAAGCATCTATATTATCTGAAGAACTACATGTCCTTGTAAAGGAAAAACTGGTGATAAAGTACCATTTCTAAGCTTGTGTCTCCTGAACAGTCACCTAATTGATGATAACTTCCTTTCTTCCCTTCCTTCTTGAAAGTAAAAATATTAAATACATTTGAAGGCTTTTTCCCAGTGACATGTAGAAATGTGGCACACTGTGGCTGTTTTGCTCTCTATGAGATGAAAATACATTTCTGAATCAACATATTCCAATTTTCTCATAAATGTCCATGAAGAAAGTAGAATTCCTGGTGACTGCAGCTGGACCAGTGCTCTAACTTTGAATTATATGCAGGTACTATAAACACATGCACTCTCAAACACATATATATTTATTAACTTCTGACACCAGGTAACATGTGGATATTTGTCAAAATGCTCAGTAACTAATATACATGCTGTGAATGTGTTGTCAAGCTCAGTGGCAGATCTTTCTAGAGAGAAGGTAGGCAGCTGCATATTTAAGATATATACCCAATATGCAACATTCCCCTTTTCTTAGTTTGTTTCTAGTTATGAGAAAGTAGAGATGGTTGTCTACACCCCTCTGGAGTGTCAATGATTTCTGCTGGTGTCCTTTTTCTGTTGGTTCTACATCTCACCACAGGGTCTCACCACAGGGCTTCTAGTGAGTACAGCCCCCATATGGCTGGTTACAGGATTTGGCCTGAGATTAGTTAGCTAAGTGATTCCCTTGTGAGTGCTTAGTCTCCTTCCTCTTTTGAGGAGTCTCTCCCCTGTGAGTAAATAAGACTTTCTGTGTAGCATGCTTATCTGTCAGTTATCAGACCTGTGGTTTCAGCAATGTCAGAGTTCATCCATGGGCATTACTGCCTTACTAGTAGCCTGCCTCTTCCTGTTTCTCAGACCTTCATGCCTGAAATTGGAGAGATCTTGTTTACCCCACTTCTTCTGGGAGAAGGCTCCCCCACCCTGATCCCCCTTTTCCAAAGGCAGTCCTTTCATATATCTCTTTCTTCAAAAGGTTAGAAACTAGGCAGGCGGAAGGGGCCCTTCACCCCTTTTAGAGCACAGCCTCCTCTGACATGTTATGAGGTAGTTGTTACAATTTACTAGTGATAATTTTTCTCTTTAGTGGGTTTATCATCCTTGTTTTTATGACATTGAAGATGTTATCAAGTTATCTTTGCTCAAGCATAGTCCATCTCAGTCCATTTATCAGTAGGGATCAATGCATCTGGTGATTGTATGGCCTGTCCTTGTTACACATGGTCAGTATAACCTTTGATATGCAGTGGTTCTATTCCCAAAATATTAGTGCGTTAACCATTTCTCTGAGAAATGGATCTGTTATGGCTAGTCTGTTTTTCAAAGTGTCTACTCAACTTTATTCTGGTGTGGTCTTCTCTCCTTCCACCCTGGTGACTCATTCCCTTAGATGCAACCTGACCACAGTAGAAAACAGAGAAGGCCCTTGATGTGAAGTTTAACATATACAGCCTCAACATACCTTCTTATTGATGATAGGACCTTGCTTGCTAGGCAAGGAATGTCTTCCCACAATTCTCTGCAGGTGAGAAGTCATTTCAGCAAGCTTTAGCTATTGGTTTTCCTTCTAACAAGTATATATATACATATATATATATATATATATACTGGTATGTCACTGTCACTGTTGAATTGTGTATTTATTTACATTAATAAGTAGATTGGATGACAAGGATTTTTTTACAGCTGCAACCTACTTACCCACCAAGGAAACAATAAATATTATAGGCATAAGCAAACCAATAATAATTTTGTTTTCCCTACATGTGAACAAATGTAAACTGGATACATTTTAAGTCATTTTTTCACGCTTTAGTTTAAGTTCCCATTTGCAATTTCACTAGGAAATCACTGTTGATGCTTTTTTTCTGTAGAGTTGTGCAAATCTGGAATTCCTTTATGTAAGTAAGGGAAGTGTAGAGGTAGGCACTCCCAAATGAAGGTGTAGGGGGACTTATCTCCTGCAAAAATGTTTGTATTTTTTTTATCAAATGGAAGTTTGAACAGGCCTGTTTTATCTGGTTGAATCTTTCAGCTAGTCAAGTCTCACTGAACCTTAGGATAAACATGAAGTTTACACAGAAAAAAATAACACACATAATACTGTAATGTGACATAAATAAACTGTTTGCAAACATGCAAGCTATTTCAAGAGACTCCCAGACTATCTAGTTAAGATCTGTAGGATGCTGAATGTGACATCTGTTTGCAAGCAATTTCATATTTTCAGTTTTCTTATCAGCCACTTGTTAGCAACAGAGATGTCATATTTCCACTGTCAATTCTTGACTAGCAGGAAAGTGTTTGCTTGGGGCTAGGGGATGAAATGGTATACAAATGTTTATGTGTGACTATGCTATATGCATATGATATCACAAAGTGTATTATCAAAGGTGTACAAAGTGTCCATCCCCGAAAGTAGAGACATCTGGTAAAAAGATGTTGAATGCTGGCTGTTAGTGAGGCAGAACCCAACTATGTGATATGTCAGGTTGTGTCCTGTCATTGAAAAAGTGCATGTTATTTCTTTTTTTGCCTTGCACAATCAGTCCTTCAGCTGCCAGTTCAAAGAATAAGACAGTGGAGCTGACTTTTCAACTCCGTGCATAAAAAGAGAAAAAGACAAAAAGAAATTGTGTACAAGTAAATGAACCTCAGAAAATAGCTTGGCTGTTAACTTTCATCCTGTACAAGATCATGTTAATGTTGAAAAGTAATGAGTTACTTCAGTGGTTAGAGCCTTTGTAATGTTAGCAGAAGGCAGGTTTGTGTATTCTTGCTAGTACGCTGTTCACAGGCAGAATTCTTACCAAAGTGCTGTATTAACTTCTGAAGGTTACACATCATGTGTGACACAGAACATGGCTGATGCCAGTAAATGTAAACCAGAGCCAAAGCAGACCTCTCAACTGTACAGATTTTCACAGAATGTCCAGATTTTTGCCACATATTTTTGGTCCATTTTTCATAAAATTGTGCTTTCTGGCAAATTAGTGGCAAATCATTAAAGACTGAAGTTAAAAAAATAATGACAGACATTTGCGTTTCAGACTTCATACCCTTCAGAAAATTCATGCTAATGTAAAACCTGTTATTCTATTAACCTTTTAAGTTTGTAAGAGCAATATTTAAAAACTGTTCCTATTTTTGAGGCTTTCTCCCACTTTTATTTATGGTTTTGTCCAGATTTCTTCCTGTAAGAAGTTGAGAGGTATAAGCCAAAGTAGTGCAGAAACAGACTCCAAAGTAATTCAGAGAGGCAGCAGGTCTCTCAGAAGTCCACGAGGGTCAGGAAGGCAGAGTGTAACATTACACTATGTAATTCTCTGGTATAAAGATAGTTGGGGAAATTTTCCTTACTATGAGGAGGTAGATACCTTAAGTTTGGAAGGGGTGAAACTGGATTGTGTAAGGAAATACTTCCTCAGTAAACATATGTATGAGCCTTGAAATAAAGTGAAATTAGATGTAGTAGATGCAAAAATGGTAGGAAGCTTCAACTATCCTATGTTCATACTATGCATTATACTAGTAGACACCAAATAGTGTCTGGAGGAATGTGGCAAGCAAGTGATAATGGCTGAGGTTAAGAAACTTGTATAGCATTTAGGAACTATAACCACACTGGATGCAATCAGAGCAAAACCTTTATTAAGTAAAGCAGGAGGTAGTTTGCAGGACAAAATAACACTGCTTTAATCTGAGATAAGGGAAAACAAATATATTAAATGGTGAGGAAAGTTTCGTAAAGATCTAAGTGCTCACAAATGAAAGACTAAGTTATTAAATTCCAGTAAAGCAGAGCACTTATGGGCACAATGGGACTGCCTGGATACTAAAGTGGACATTTAAACTAAATTACACAGCTCTGTATACACCTCCTATTTGTCTTGGAAGTGCCAGTACTTACGACACTTAGATGTTGCCTGTAGCAAAAATCAAAGATTTATTAAAACCAAAATTGCCATCGGATATGTCAGGATAATTCTTGACATCTTAGTAATTTTTGTTTTATTGGATCAAGCAGATAACCACAGGAATTAATAAGCTGTAAATTACTTTTGTTACAGTACAGAGGGCCTAGTAGTACAGTCATACAAACAAAGGTGACAAGACTGTTCCTGAAACTATCCCCTGATGAATGTAATGTATTCTGTTTCCCCTCACTCTGGGGTTTGAGCAATTTTTAGTTTATCATTGTATTTTGATTATCTGTATTTCCTCTGCAGCAGGAACTGCTGACTGTAATGCTTAAGAATGTTTATTTTTCCTTCTGTTCATTGTTACCAAGTAATTCTCCAAACAGGGAAATCAGTGGAGAAAATGAGTTAATGAACAAATGCTGCCAATCAGGCGTTGTATGTATGTCTCAAAGAGTTTGATTTGCATGGTGTACTGTAAAAATAGCTGCTCTAGTGCCAGGATAAATTATAGACTGTAGTTCAGCTTGAGTTTTAAGTAATATACAGTCATTTTAAATTACCAGTGGTGTTATTTATTTATATAGAGATAAACTGGATGTGCAATTACAATCACTTTAGTAAATGTAATATAGTTGAATTATAATCCTGTGTTTTTATGTTATATAAAGAAGTAAACTCATGTAGTAAACTTAAAATCTGCATCAGATGATTTGTTATGGTATGCCACATACACTGCTTTTTGCCTTCTGTGAGCCATCAAATGCTGGCTATTTTCACAGGCATTGTTTCTTGCAGCTGTGATGCAGCTTCTAAATGATGCCTGTGAAGGATGCACTAGAGATGTGGCATGTGCTGACAATGTGTTTTAACAAAGATTTGCAAGCATGGCCATGATTCTTGCTAAGGACCTTACTTTGTCCTTAATTTATAAAACACGTTTTGTTTGTTTCTCTGAATGAAAAAAAGAACATGTGATTTGTCCTGTTAGGTGAGGAAAGCAGGGTTAGAATGAGGGAATCTAAGAAAATAGAGAGAGTGGTAAGCAGTAATCTGAAGCTTAACTGGACCAGTAGCCTGTTCAGCAAATGGGAAGTCATGAGAAATGTTAGTTTAAGCAAGCTTTGCTAGCTCTGTGGTTCAGTAATACAAAGCCACTGAACATACTTTTAGACAATAAACCCGGAGGGAGTGGACACTCTTCAAAGCTGAGGTCAGCTTTTGGTGCACAAAATAGCGTGACACACTAGCCCCTTGCATTATTTTAGTGCTTGGCATGTCTATGTTGTGCTCAGATTTAAGAATAATTAATATGCAACTAGAATGAAAGACCCAGGTAAGGTGCCATAATTCAACAAACATTTCCAAATGGCATCCTAGTCTGAACCCTCAGCCAGTAGCACCAGGGTATGTCATAAATGATGTCTGACACAAAAGAAACAACAAAACCACAGAAGCATTTCAAAGTGTGAACTAGAATATTAACTGCACTGAGCTCTTCATATCCTTGGATAGAAATAGTACAGTATGACTTAGAAGCAAAGATTATGGTTTTTGTAAGTTTATCAGCTGTAGGTCAATTTACTGAAGCAAGATTTGGACATTTGCTTCAGCAAAACTGACATGCCAAAATCAGTTAGCTCAAAATAAGACCATTTTATAATGTAAGTGGAAAGAAGCCTTTTCTGTTGGGCAGAGAATGTCCTAGGCATTCCTATGTTGGAGGATGTAGGTAGGTTCATGGGTAGGTACTAGGCTATTGGCCCTAGGGCCTATACAAGCCTAGCCATAACAATTCCCTGGCTATTGCTTCCCACAAATATTTGCATTTCTAGACCCATGTCTAGCAGGGCTACTGATGTGATCCCCGGGGTGAATTTCCTATCTCCCATCCAATCGTCAAGGTTCCTCTTGAAGAGGGCTATTAAGGCGCTCTGCCTAACATGTGTGGGTAGCCTATTCCAGAGTATGGGGAGTCTCTGTGTCAGGAACCTATCCCTCCAGCATGTTCTGTTCGTTGTGATGACAAGGTTAGGCTTGGAGGGATTGGGATTTCTTTAAGTGTAGCATGTCCAAGAACTTTGAGTTTGACATGGCCTTGTATGTTAGGCAGAGATCACCTCTGAGTAGGCGATATGCAACAGAGTATAGATGCATAAGGCATCTACTTTAGGTCTGCGATTCTTTTTTTTTTTGTGTTCCCTAATATGCCCTACTTAATAAAATAAGTTCTGGAGTCACTTCTTTTTCGGCACCAACTTCTGCAGTTCTTTTTCTTACTACACTTTTTAATGAAGGGGCCAGTTTTTCTACAATTAAACTTCAGTTGGCGGCAATCTGTAATTTACACTCAGGAAATAAATCTTTCTCCCTGGCGTCCTCTAGATTGTGTAAAGCTTTTATGAAGGGCTTTTTTTTCTTCAGACCTGTGGTCGGATGGTTATACAGATGAAGAATGGAACATTTTGGACTATCTTTATCATTTGACATTGTGTGGCTTTCCTTTTGAAAAACGTTTTCTATACATTTATGGACAAGGGGTTATTTAGTACATTTACATTGTGGTGTACATTTAACATAGGCATTTAATATAGGGATCGAGTATATTATTTTTACATGTTATTTCATAATTTTTTCATGTTCACTATTTATAGGTTGAGAATGATTTCCTATACCATCTTTGTATGGTCCTAGATAACATCTTGCTGGCTTGAATTTAACTTTTGAACACAGATAGTATCTGTCTGGGGAAACCGGAATATGTTGGTTTATTTAAAAAAAAATTTTGTCTGATACATGTTACGATGAAGTGATTTAGGAAACCATCATAAAACCACAATATGTTTTCACATAGCATCCATCTATCTAGCTAGCTAGTTTTGACATTACCATTAATGAGATTGTGAGGGGTTTGCATCATATTGGATTTAACAAGGCATGTGGTCAGACCTTTGAATATTTCATAACAAGTTGATGGCAGGTTGACATCTTGCAAAATGGTTGATTACTTATTTGTTGGGCAGTAATCTTTTGTCGGGAAAGAGTATTATAAACATTGGTGATTCCTTAACTGACAGAAGGGAATTGGGTCCTCTATTTTTGTTAGAAGGTTCTTCCACATTTTGGGGACTGATCAGCTATTGGTAATCACATAGATATGTTAGGGAATATTTGCATGTATGTCCCATTTGGTTGGTGATATTTATAACCATATCTAACAGGTGGATCTCACAGCAAATTTTCTTTGGGTCGGAACTGACAATTTGCACATATTTTGTGCATTCATTATATTCTTTATTGGTCATTTACGGAGGGGGGGTGTTTGCCTCTTTCTACTTTTTTGATCCATTCGGCAAGCATTTATATTTGTTTGTGACTCAAAGGATTGAGTACAATATATTTGGTACAAGTAAGCCAGGTTTAAGTATAGGGGGATTAGCCTTTTAGCATTTTTGACTGTCTGCTTAAGAGACATCCTGCAGGCTATATTTTGGCTGTACCACATCACAGTTGACTATTAGTGGTTTAGGGGTGATTGAAGCAAATTTGCAACTTATGGTCATGGATCTTAACAAATTACTTCAGGCCTTTGTGCAGATAAGGATGCCATCCACGTATTTGGAATTAAACCTATCGATGAGGGCACAAAGGAGAACAGCCTGATTGATCCAGTTGACGGTTGTAATTTGCTCTTCACTCAACTTGGCAAAAAGGTCAAAACTTTACGCACTAACATTTGGCATTTAAAGCTTTTTAAAGCGTATCAAAATGAAGATATTACACCGAAGGGTTTAAGGACTAAATTACAGCCATTGGTTAGCAAGCTGGATGACATATTACTAAGGGATTGGAACATGGCACAGCAGCAGGTGTCCATGTCCTTTGTTAACATTTTAGCATCTTATTATGAAAGAACAATTGAGGTCATCATATGTAATGTGCAAAAAATATGTGAAGAGTTGAAAAAATATGAAGACCAAACAAAGTTTAATGATAATCTTAGCAGACTTTCAAAGGAATTGATTACTTTTGAAAATCATTTGAAAGATAAAAAGTTACATACATTTTCCAGAGATATGGAAGATTATGAGAGGGGTAGGCCGTTTGAGTCACAGAGAAATGTTAGGTTTGCTGATGGAACAAAAAATACTACTCAGATATGCAAAAAAAGACCCAGATCCATATTGAAAAAAGGCAGACCACACACCATAACTTCGGGGGAGGAATCCTCCACTACTGACACTGAATCCACATATATCAGTGACTCCCCTGATTCCAAAAGGGGTCGAAGTTCGGAACACCCTTTAGGGGTAGGAAGCACAGGGGGGGACATAAGCACAGGGGTAAAAACCATAGAGGATCTCTTTCAATCAATAGTGAAATAAATGTAGAGTGTTCAAATGTGCACAATATTTCCAAATATGTTTTATCATCTGAAGAGGAATCACTATTGACTAAAGGTCTCGGTTTTATCCCGGGTTTTTTTGTGGATGAAAGCATTTGTGTCTCTGATATTTTATCATTTTGTATTAAGTTAAATTTGAAATTGTATTTTGGCCAACAGGATCATTCTCAAAGATTAACTGAGTTTAGATTCTACAAATCCAATTTCAGTCCACCTATGCACAAACACATGGCCATTTTCCAACAGGCAGTCATCAAAGATTTGCATTATAAACTAAGTTCTTCACAGATTCTTAGACACAATCTAACAATGGCAGAACAAAAAGCTCTTATAGATGTTAGAGCAAACACTGACATTTCCATCTTACCAGCGGATAAGGGTGGGGCGGTGGTCATCATGGACTCCAGTTATTACAAACCCTGAGCACTGCATGAATATGCCCACCGACCCCACTCTGAACTTTAAAAAGGAGATTGATAATTTTTTGCAGGAAGCAGTGGATCAGGGAATCCTCAGTGACAAAATAAAACAACAATTAGTGATAAAGGTTCCGGGCAAACAATATCTTTACCTATTGCCCAAAATGCACAAATCTTTGAGTGCACCTAGGTAGGCCTATTGTTTTGGGCATAGGCTCCCTTACAGAGCCATTATCAGCATT
The DNA here is from genome assembly GCF_019279795.1 of Protopterus annectens. Taxonomy (NCBI): domain Eukaryota; kingdom Metazoa; phylum Chordata; order Ceratodontiformes; family Protopteridae; genus Protopterus; species Protopterus annectens. Next base: position 1,777,936,176 of record NC_056725.1, on the reverse strand, counting down.
TCTGACGGAACATTTACAACCGCTATTGTCACATGTCAGAGCCAGGTTAAAGGACACAACTGAATTTCTACAAATTGTATCTGAGTCTGAATTAGAACCCCACTGGCTGATGTGCACCCTGGATGTTACATCACTTTACACCAGCCTTCCGCACTGGGCAGGATTAACAGCATTAGAATTTTGGTTGAATAAGGCCAATATCTATAGTCCAGGTTTCAATACATTGCTCATTTGCATGGCCGAACATGTCCTTACCAAAAACCTCTTCTATTTTAAACACGAGTGTTACTGGCAAATACAAGGCATAGCAATGTGGGCATCTTTTGCTCCAATATATGCTGATTTATATATGGAATATGTCGAAGAACACATTATATACAATGAGTCACATAACCTGTATTTGCCAAGATTGATAAATGGAGACGTTGTTTGGATGACTATTGGCTCATATGGAAAGGAGGCAGTGATTATTTGGAGGAATTCATTGAGTACATCAATGAAAACAAATGGGGGGCTGAGTTTACAGTGAGTTTTCATAAAAATGAGATACACTTTTTGGATGTTAATTTACAGCGTCAACCAGACAATATGTTACGCACCACTGTTTATCGAAAATATCCACAATGCAACAGCCTGTAACACGCCTCCGGTCTCCATCCCAAACACACTATTAATAATATTCCTAAGCGGTTGAAGAGAATTTGTTCCTCACAGCAGGATTTGGTGCAAACCCATCAGGACTTAGCCAACAGATTTTTAGCAGGGGGATATGGTACACAGAATGTGAACTCGGCCATGCAATCGGCAAATAATCAGTCCAGGGGTACCCTATTACAATACAAACACACATCCAGGAAGGATAATAAGAATACCTTGAGAATGGTGACTACATTTGGTAGAAATACAGCCTTTTTGACTGATGCTATTGACAAACATTGGAATATTCTGAAGGCTAATGAAGAATTGGGTGACATTTTGGGGACAAATGCTCATATTCTTTCAGACGGGGTAAAATCTTAGGCTCCCATTTTTCTCTCTACAAGAAAACCATGCATCATGATATCATTTACCATCAAACTACATTAACAGGAGGGAGACTGGTTGATTCTTACCGTTGTGGGCACTGCACTTTCTGCAAATATGTCTAAAACCAAATCCTTTACTAGCTAAAATACTGGGCAGCTGTATGACATGAATTTTTACGCCAGTTGCGGAACAGACTGGATCATATATTTGGCCACCTGTACTTGTCAAGCCTTTTACATGGAGCAAACTTCTAGACAATTTAGATGTAGAATGTCAGAACATTTAGGGGACATTAGGAATGCAAGGGCCACCAACGCTTTATACAGACAGTCACTTGTTCATCATACTGCTAAATTTACTTTTACAGTCATAGACAAAATATCGGGCAACAGATCTTTTAAAACAGGGTAGCATGGTATATTAAATATGAAGGAAAGGAAATGGATTGTGAAATTAGGGGGTTTATGCCCACTGGGATTAAATGACAAACTGTAGGGTGTTGTCAATATTTCTTTCCCTTTCTCTTCATGGGTCAGAACAAAAGAAAATAATTTATTGTTATTTGTACTTTTTTTATTTTGATTGTCTTTTTATTTTTGATTGTATTTTATTTTCATGATTTGTATCAGACTGAATATTTATTAGACAGGACATGATGTCATTTGTCTCTAATTACACTGAGTATATATTGCAGTCCTCATACTGCCTCATTTTATTTAGCACTGATGAAAGCAACAAGCTGAAAACTGTCTGGTTTTCTCAATAAACATTCACGTTCCCAAGGTGCTGGCTCTATTTTTGTTTTGTCATAGTTTGCCTGGCCCGTGCACCTACCATACTTGCTAGCCTGCCTCTTTGTGAAAAGATCCTTCACCACCTTGGGACCTTATGGTAGTTCTTCAGGGTTTAACTCAGAAACCTTTTGAACCATCAGACAAATGCAATCTAAAATTTCTGTCATCAAAAAACATCTTCCTGGTAGCAATAACTTCAACAAAAGGAATTTCTGAGTGCCAGGTTCTATCAGAGAAACCCCATTACATTATCTTTCATAAAGATATGATTTCTCTATGGACTAACCCTTCTTTTGTGCCTAAAGTGGCTTCTGAAAATAACATCAACCAATCTATTAATTTACCGGTCATTTTTCTGAATTTTGCCAACAAGAGAGTACTTGCTACATCTCCTTGATGTACATAGACAACTACATTTTTATCTTAACAGCACATAGCTGTTTAGAAAGCCAGATCAACTTCTCACATCCTTTTCCTCAAATTGCCTGGGCCAATCCATTTCTAAACTTACCCTAGCTAAATGGATTAGACTGTATTTCAATGATTTATTCCCAAAAAGGCTCACTATTACCAAGACCTTCCCAAGCTTATTCAACTTGATCCTTGGCTACTTCAGCCTTTTCGTCAAAGACCTCTATTGGTGACATTTGTGCAGCAGCCACAAGGTCTAAGCCTCATAGCTTTATTTCACACTACAAATTGGATATCATATCCAGAAGTAAAGCCTCCTTTGGTTCGGCAGTGCTCTGGAATATCTTTCCTGGATGGCCCCCCCCAAGGTTTACATAGCTGAGGACTCTGTCCCATTAGTGAGGAAGAATGAAAAGGACAACATCAGATTTATAAGTTATGTGCTCACCATAACTAGACATCTGTGTCGTCCATTTTTATTCTTCCTCACCTTCCATTCCATCTGGCCTCTGTCCTTTTTTCTTCTGGAAGAACCTATTGGACTGTGTTTGCAATCTACTTTTCCAGGTTTGAGCCATGTCTTTATTTCTGTCTATCCTATTTCTCTGTTGGACAACTGGGAGATTAGGTAGCAAACTGAGTCTGAGGCAATGGGCAATGGAGTAAGGCATTTCACATTCTTACACAAACCACACACACACACACACACACACACACACACACACACAAGCGCACAGGCACATACACACACACACACATGCGTGTGCGTGTTTGTGCACACACATGAACACACAGATAAACACATGCACTCATACATAAAGACATATATATATATATATATATATATATATATATATATATATATATATATATATACACATATCTGCATATTCACGCAGATGGATATACTGTACATACACACAGGCACACACTCGTATATATATATAAGCTGTCAAGGATGTTAAAAGTGGGAATCAAGAAACATGCCTCTTTAGAAGTTATAAAACTTGAGAATGCACATTACTGTTTTAGAGGATTAATTATATAATTTACCTGTGTCATTTTCAAAGCAGTGTCTTATCTGTTATAACTGAAGTCAGTGTATTGATCTGTGTTGTTAATTTCCATTCCCAGTGGGGAGTATCGTTTTATCGCCTTACCCAGATGCTTCATCAAAGGAAGATCAAGCTTTGACGAATCTGATTTACTGACAATGGTGTTTTTATGACTGAAGACTTATTTCACTAAGTGGTGGAAAATATTTTTCCAGTTTAAAAAAAATGTGTGTGGGTCTGTCGATGTCTTTACACATGTACGTGCTAAATATATTTTTTAATATCAATAAAATAGGAGAATAAAGACAACTCAATACAAAATAATACAAGGATATATGATCAATGTTAAATGACATAATGGATAAAATAAATATAATACATTTACGTAAATGTGGACCAGACATTAAGGTCAGCCCATTAAACTACAAAACCAGAATTCAGCAAGCAACTTTCTCAAAAGCAGACTGTTTTCAAGAATACAAGCGACAAAAAAACTTGTTTGAAGGACAAAACATTCAATTCATTCCATGCAACAAGACTATGCCCTCTGTACTCCTTTACATAATGTAAGCTTCACTGAAGTCTCTACAATTTAGGAGGGAGGAACATTTCTTCCATTTGACATAGGCGCAGTTTCAGAGATAGGCAGACAGACAGCCAGACAAAGACACAGACACCTAAAGAAACATATGTACATGTGCACAGACCCACACACACACACACACACACACACACACACACACACACACGCACACACACTTTCCACCCATTTTTAATTTTCCACAAGTAGTTTATGTGTTTCTCAGTCAAGATCTCTTTTGGTAACTTGGGTTCATGTACCAGGATGATATGAATTTCTCCTTGTGAATCTACCTACCGAATGCAACATCTCTTCTTGTATTTAGTGCTGATTGATTCATTGGATTTGCTATACAAAAATCATTTCCACTCTCTGTGTTTTACAGTTAATATTTGAAATGTGATAGTCTGGAAATGAGTGCAAAGAACTGAAGCTCTGTGTTGTTAATGACCTCTGTCCTGTGCCAGAAGTACAGGGTTTGAATCTTTCTACCTTCTTGTGCCTACTCAGCGACATTAAGTAAGTTACTTGGCCAACTAGTGCTTTGGGAGAACTGCGGATTTAGGCTAGGCTCCCTAATAGTCTGCTGGGCTACATGTCTAGTAACTACATATAAATGAGGTACATCCTAATATTTATGTGGCTAATCACTGAATGAATTTTATGATAATGGTGGTTAGTCCTTACACAGTGGAAAATTAGGGTGATCACAAGTTGTTTAGATCAGAACAGCAGATCGCTAACCAATGTGGCCAGCATTAACATGCAGTTTACTATTAGAAGATATGTAAATGCGTAAATGTAAAAGTAACGTTAGTAAAATTACTTATTGTAAAAGGACATTTTCAAGGCAAAGTTTAGTATTAGTAAATTATTACATCTGGGTTTACCCAGCTTGTGTTTTTCCTGCTGTAGGTAGACTTCCAAGCCTGTCCCTTTATGTTTGTAAAGACTAACACATTTCTTGAATATTTCAGCTGTCTACATAGCTACATATATACAATTCTAGTATAGGTCTGCAGCTGGCATGTACTGTCTTCAGTTCTTGGAGCATAGGAGCCAGATAGTCAGGTACGCCTGTGGTAGACAAATGTCATTTGGTAATCTAAACATTATAACAATGAAAAAACATTCATTATTTATTTATTTTTATTTATTTATTTGCAGTTTGTTTGCCAGGATGGTCCATTGGGCCAAGAAGAACCCATTTTCAATGGAGTCCTGGGGAGAAAAGCTCCACAATAGCAAAAGTGATAAACAAGTAATGATATAACAGTAAAAATAGAAGAACAACTAAAATCATAGTATTTAAAGATACAATATGAAACAAACAATTAAGGTTAAGAAAAATAAGAATTGTTGTAAATTCTTGCTAGTACTTTATGAGGAAAAGAATAGGACTCTGGAGTACCTGAGATGTCTGAGGTATAGAGAGGAGAAGAGGTTATGTGGGATGGGGGCAGGAGCATTCCCAGAGAGATGTTAGGTGTGAGTGCAGTGAGGTTTTGAAGGAAGGGTGACTAGAGATGGTACGGATGGATGGTGGTAGGGAGTTCCACTAATGTGCAAGGGCAAAGCACAGGAGATTTTTGCCAGGGGGGGGGGGTGTATGCAATTCTATTAAGTTTTGATTGTTGGATCGTAAGGATCTTTCTGGAAGGTGCATTTTAAGGGATGAGGATAGGGAGGGACAGAGGGAGGGGCTAAACATGAGTATGTGAACATGAGTGAGTTTAATGTAGGTGAGATACTTGGGTAGCTCTAACCAATTTAGTTTGTGAAGGGTGACACAGTGATAGGTGAGAAGAATTGTGGCTAGTGGCAAACTTGGCAATCTGATTATAGCAGGAGAGTTTTGACAAGTGTGGATTGTAGGTTAGTCAGGAGTGGGCACCATATAGGAGAGAAGGGATGAGGAATGTGGTAGAGAGAGTGAACTAGTAGAGGGTGTTAGGTAGCGACAATGGCAGTAGAGCATACCAAGTTTCTGGTGGGTTTTTTATGTTTATTTGTATGTGGGAGGTGAATTTAAGCTGATCATCAATGAGGACAGTTAATAGTTTGGCCTCAGGTATGACTTTGAGAGCTGTATTGTTGTGGCTGGTGATGGAGAATGTGTTTTTATCTATAGTGGTTGTTTTAGAAGGGGTAAGTAACATAAGTTTGGTGTTTGAGGTATTGAGTGCTAGGTGATTGTCTCTCATCCATTGTTCAGTGGTAGAAAAAGCATATTAGGTTAGTTTTAAAAGAGTGGGGATAGAGTTGGCAGAACAGATCATAGTTGAACAGCTTGCATACTGGATAAGATTGAGTGGTGAAAATCATTTATGAAAATATTAAACAGGAGGGGACCCAGTATGGTGACTTGTGGTACACCTGTAGGTGTGCTGAGGAATGGGGAGGTGGCTTTTTCCATTTAACTGCTTGTTGCCTTTTTGAGAGGTAACTAGAGAACCAGTTGAGAGAGGAAAGAGATAGGTTTAGATTAGAGAGTTTAGCTAGGAGAAGGTTGTGAGAGATGGTGTCGAAGGTCTTAGAGAGGTCCAGTAGGAGTGTAGATACAGTACAGCCAGAGTCTTGGGATTTGTTGACAGTGTTGAGGAAGGACAGAAGAGCAGTGGTAGTGCTGTGGCCTGGTCTGAAGCTATGCTCTGTGGGAGTCAGTAAGTGGTTGTGTATGAGATAGGGTAGGAGTTGTAAATGGATGCATTTCTCAAGAACTTTGGAGATGAGGGATAAGATTGGGATGGGACGGAAATTTGTGATATTATTGTTGTTGCCCCTTTTGTGAAGGGGTAATACGAAGGCCATTTTCCAAAGTTGGGGTACATAGCCTTCTTGGATAGACTGATTGATTAAAATAGAGATGGGGAAGGCAATGGCTTCGGTGGCTATACTAAGAAAGTATGAGGGAATGCTGCCGGGGGCATTGGAGCAGGGTTTCAGTTTTTGGAGAAGTTTTTTTTATGGTAGATGTCGGAATGGGTTTTATAGAGAAACGAGGAGATTGAGAGGTGGACATATTTGAGAATGAAAGGAAGGGGAGGATAGGGGAGGGGTTGTAGTTGTAGAGGAAATAGCATTGTTAGTGAAGGATGAGGTAAGTTTGCTAACTGAGCTGATAAAGAAAGAGTTGAATTGAGTGGCCAGATCTATGTCTAGAGCATTGGGGTCAGGACAAGGGTTTCGTTTTGCCAGGATTGAGGAGGGTGGAGATCCCATTCCAGAATTTTCTAGGATTTGTTTTATGGCTACTTTGTAGTATGGAGAAATAAGCTTTGCGGTCTGCTATGATAAGCTTTTTTACTTTGTTGTGGAGCGCTTTGTATTTGTTAAGGGTGAAGGGGGTCTTATTTTTCTGGTCGCGTACCCAAGCTTTGTCTCTAAGGTGCATGGCACCTAGTGTGTCCTTGGTTAGCCATGGGGCAGTTTTGCTTTTTATTCTTTTAGCTTTTACAGGGGCATGTGAATCTAGGAGATTTAAGAATGTTGAGTTGAAGTAGGATATAGCATTTTCCAAGGGGAGAGTTTTCAGAGGGCTCCAGTTTATTGATTTTAGTGAGGTCAAGAAGGTATTGGGATTAAAGTTCTTTAGGGAATGAGTGGAAATATAGTTATGAGATATTTATAAGGGGGAAGGAAGGCAGTGGGCAAATGTGGGGAGGTGGTCACTGAGGGAGCTGGCAAGTGAGCCACTATTGGAGAAATAATGAGGAAGAGAAACTAAGACCCAGTCCAGGATACTACCACTGGAGTGGTTTTTAGAGGGTCTAGTAGTACAATTGATTAGCTGAGAGAAATTATAAAGGTTAATGTTTAGGGAGTTTGTGAGGGACTGAATGAGGACCAATTCATGTTCATATGACCCAAGATTATTGTTTCATTACTAATGTTGGTGAAAAGCCAGAAGAGAATATCTTCGAGTACAGAGATGTTGTCCCCAGGGGGGATGTACAGAGAGGCTATACATATGTATTTGTGTCCATTTAGTTGAAGTAGGGTCAAAATTATTTTGGCATTGTTGAATTGGGAAATAGGTTTAAAATAAGGGGTAACAGATAGAGAGGATGAGTATAGGAAAGCTACTCCTCCACCTTTTCTGTGGGTTCTATCTTTTCTGATGATAGAGTAGTTGGGAGGTGTTATTTCTGTGTCCTTTATGTGAGGTTTTAACCAGGTTTCAGAAGTAGACAGGATATCTGGTTGATTGTAGAGAAGCCAGGCATGGAGGTTGGGGATTTTGTTGGCTATGCTTTGGGCATTTGGAGAGATGAATAAGATAGGTTTGGATGTTGGGGGGGGGCCTGGGTTAGTGTGTATGTCACCAGAGAGAAGGATGGTAGTTACTTGGTGAATTAGGCTGAGGAGGTGCTAGGACAGCTTATTATCAGAGTAGAGTGTCATGAGATCTGTAGGGGTATGTCAGGTTGTTAAGGGAGCAGAGTGCTTATAGGGAGATATGTGTTTGTAGGGAAACAGTACATGGTTTTTGATGGGCTATAGGTGGGGGGATATAAGTTGGTGAATGGTTGATGGAATGGGGCTAGGTGAGATAGTCAATATAGAATAAGGTGAGAAGAAGGAGTGTTTGAGATGAGAAGCAGGTAGGTTTAGGAGGCATGGTGAGGTTGGCAATAGTTGGAGAGTGGATATGATACAGAATAGATGGAGAGGTAGACTGGCTCATACCATTGGAAACAAATGGAAGTTAATAATACTGCTATGGGGTTGGCTTAATGGTTAAAGTGTTTACCTAAAAAATGCAAGGTATAAGGTTTGATTCTCACTTTTAAAGAGAAATTGGCTAAGCTTAAAATAGCCTGCAAGGGCAGCTAGCCTAATACTTACCTACCTATAAGTACCATGTAAAACCTAGAGAAGAGTGTGTATATGTAAAACCAACATACAAGAAGAAGATAGGAGAGAAACATCATCGTTTTATTGACCAGTCCTCAAAGATCTATTGGTATATAGTTGTCTTATACTGTTACACACCCTTATTTGAGGAGGGTCACTGTAACAGGAGTTTATAACATGGGCAGAATCTCAAGCAGTGTTTAAGTTATCCATTGGTGGTGGACAGCAACAGGATCCTGTCCAACACAGAAATGCCACAAGGTGTCCTGCCTGTAGCTTCTGCGTCTGTGTTGTAGTATGTTGGTAAATGTTTGGGAACTGGTGCATGTGGCAGCTGTCAAGATACTGTGTGCAGAGACATTTCTAAATGAAAATGCTAAAGTTGTACATTGTTTCCTAGTTGAACATGCATTACCAATGCCTTGCGGAAGGCTTTTTTACTTAACCTAGCAAAGCTTGTAGAGATGGTCAACTATTATGACAACGTATTTGTTGGGAAAGCAGGCTTTGTCTCCTTTTCTTGAAAGATACAAGTTGATCTGAAATTTTTGAAGGAATGTGCTTTTTTGTGGAGTATCTTTAATTTTGCTGGCATCCAAAATTATACAGTAGAAGTTCTCCTTCCTTTTGGTAATGTGCATAGGAGACAAGGAGCTGAATGTCTTACTTGAAAGTACAGCAAACACAGGAAGTGCATGATTTAAAGATTAATTTTAAGGGACACCCTTTCATTATTAAAACTGCATATAATGTGACGTGCATATATTCACTGAAAGGGTTAGACCATGGTTACATAAAGTTAACTTGTCCACTATGAAAATGAAGACAAAGGAAGGGGAGAGAGACATGTGTCTTCTTTTCCTGTTAAGTAACACCAAGCTGGATGTGAAAGGGATGGAATGATAAAGACTATGAAAATAATGCATCAGGTACTTGTACAGGACCTCAGACACTGCACATAGGAGTCAGGACGTTACACGAGGAAGTGTAGCAGACCATAAGCTAATGTAAACTAATGTTGCTCGGTAGGCATAACCAAGGAATAGTATCCATCACTGAGTGTCACAGTGCTTCCAACCACAGGTGTGTGTGTGTGTGTGTGTGTGTGTGTGTGTGTGTGTGTGTGTGTGTGTGTGTGTGTGTGTGTGTGTGAGAGAGAGAGAGACAGAGACAATTTTTGGCAATCCCAGAGCATCTTGAAATATTTCATAGCTTTTGATCTGCCAACAGTCTTCCATGCTTTTGTGTGGCCTTGCAAAACATATTTATGAACTGAACAAACTCCGGTGTATTACAGCACTTGTTCATAATCAGGAAAGCATTGCTAACATTAAATAAGGAAAAACAAGTGACACCACAGTATAAAATAGTCATCATGCCAACAATCAATACCCTTTCACTGGCTTTGTGTATAACAGTGTGTACTTGGAAAGCAAACTGAACTTCACACAGGTTGTTTCCACAGTGACCTGCAATGAGTTGTGTTCAACAAAATTTGTCTCAACAGATTGTGTTATTATCTGTTTTGGAAAAATGTAATGTGAATCATGTACATTTTACAGTTAGTAAATGTTGTCAAATCCATTTCATAATTTTACAAACTTGTAAAAAGTACTTCTGAGGTAGGCTTGAGTAATGCTGTACATTTCATAAAAAGTACAGAAACGACCATGCTGCGCATCATTATATAACTGAACAGCTGGTGGCATGTGTTGTAATTTCTTTTAAATGCTATTTTAGTATGGTTCATTTTCTTAATTAAAAAGACTAACACTAAGAGTATGTTGTATTGATTAATGTGCTATTAGTTAGTCTGTACTGAAGACAGTCTTTTTTTTTTTAATCTTATCATCCTCATTATGTTGAGATTCCATTAGACCTCAACACATTTCAGGAACTGCTTTCCTTCCAGAAATTCACTTTTGTTTGGTTTAGTCCAGTCAGTCACTGCAGTAAAGTTAATTGTATTATACAAAATGCCTGTCTGGTACCTGCAATGTCACAAGAGAAACACTTCTCCATGGCAGTTCTGCTGTCTTTTAAGTTTGTCTCAAGTTTTGAATCTCCTGTTACCTGTCCCCAGTAAGAGGAAACTGAAATGCATACTCAGAGAGACTTGAAACTGTGTCAGCTTACTTAATAGGAATCTATGTGTAAAACACACTCTTACGATGACAAGATACCCTTTATCCTAGCTAAGCTGCCAAGCCTCCATGCACACACACACACACACACACACACACACACACACACACACACACACACACACACACACACACACACACGTGTGCACATGCAGTTAAACACATGGAAATACATTTATGATCACACATACACACACCCACACATACTCACAGGTTTGTACATGCAGTTACACACAGAAATACACGCATAATTTCACAAGCGCGCACACACACACACATACACACACACACACACACACACACACACACACACACACACACACACACACACACATATACTTGATCTGAAAACATGTAAGTGAAGTCCTTTTTTCACTGTTAGCCAGCAAATGTAAACCATTGACATGCACAGCTACACTCTGAAGTTATCTGCATGCTTGCATAACATGCTTTCATAGTATTGAACTGAAAATCCTCTCCCCACAACTAACCAGGGATAAAAGACCAAACATACCAATACCTAGCTAGTAATCAACCTCCTTTCCAAGGTAATTTTTTCTTTTTTCATTTCTAAGTGGGTCTGGTCCACTATAGATACTATAAAGCCATGTTTGACCCTCCTTTGTTTTGCAAATATCAATGCCCCTTAATTCTCGATCATATTTAAGGATGAGCTTATCCCTTTTCTTGTCTAATACTTTTGGTTTTGTTACAGTTCATGTGCTGGCCCTTATAATGCAGCTAAGGGCAAGACCATTTTATCAAATTCAATGAAGTTTTGAGAAGCACTATAAAAAGGAGCATTTTGAACATGATTACCTTATAGTGTTACAACATCATAAGTTATAGCAAGCATTACTTTTCCCTATAAAGCTACCTACCTATCAGTCTGACTGTATCTATATTATATTATGTTATATTATATTATATTATATTATATTATATTATATTATATTATATTATATTATATCATGGTATATTATAATATATAATTTACATCCAGTGAAATCTCTGGCAGTTAATTGCCATACTCAAGTCTTTCACATGGTGGGCAGATTCAAAAGTTCAGAATGCCTGGCAGCCAAAACACTTCTTATAGGCATGAAATATTTCCTTGCAAGCAAGGTGTTTCTTACTAAGAAAACAGTTTTTTGCTATGGCTTGGGTGTGACTGCCGGTGTTGTTTCAGACAGTGAGCTAGATCTTCTATGGGATAAGTTTATGACAGTCAGTTGCAAGCATGTATGTCTGCCTTAGTGATTTATACCCTTTTATACATTGATGTATAAGTGAGCTCCATTATATAGTTATGCTAGATTCTATGCATTGTTAAAGTCCACTTCAAATCAAGGCATATGGTCTAAAGCAGATGCATGTTTATGACATAAATGCAGTGAAACATGCTTTATGTTCTTTATCCTGACCAATATAAAGTGATATTCAGTGTATTTTCATCAAGGCAACATTAAACTCCAGAGGGAAGTAAAGCTGAATAGAAGTTTTAATTCTGAAGGTACATTGCTAATTCCTGTACCCTTTTATTCCTTTTCTATATATATGTATAGAGAAATATGTATACATATTTAGATAGACAGACAGACAGACAGATAGATAGATAGATATTTTTTTTCCTGTAGGCAACTCTATGAGGTACTGAGACAAACACAGCAGCATTCCAAAGCACCTCAGCAGGACAGAGTTGAAGGTTATTAAACCAGCTTTACTGGGAGCACACAGGCTTATCAATTTAAATTAAGTTACCAATTAAGCTGTCAGCTTTTTGAATGAAGGAACTCATTCCAAGTTGGATATATTTTAATTAACCAAAGACAAGTAAGTGTTCTTTTTAAAAAGAACTCTAGGTAACAGGTGTTGCATCTTTAAAGAAGTTAGCTTTAAGAAACAAACTTTGAATTTACGTGTTTGGGCCTATGAGCAATCAGCAGCTAGAAAAATATTTTTTTTCTTATAAGAAGAAAATGTTTGAGTCCTAATGAGAAAAATCCAATGAGTAATCAATGTATTCAAGAAGGTAGGTTGAGGTAAATTTGTTTCCCAAGGAGAGATTATCAACGTCAGTAAACCAGTGTTCCTGCAATTTTAATATTTACTGCAGAGAAAATTCATGTCAGTGAATCAAATAAGCATTTTGAGATGAGGGATTCACTTCAGTTTCCTAGACTGTCTCTTTCTATTTTACCAATTTATTTTAATTAAAAACTGAAAGACAGAATACTTCAACAAAAGGATTCAGTTTTTTTTCCCCATTGGATCCTCATATTTCCTTGGTACCACTACCTGAAGTTCAGTATTTACTTCCTCACCTGCTAAGTTGGAGTTGTTATGAAATATATTGATGTATTTACTGATTTTTCTTATTACTCAAAACTATTTATCTCAAGGCCTATGTGCTGTCTTTGCAACCCACCACAGCTTTATCTTCTGTCTAAAGATATCAGATTTTTGGTGTCATTCTGAAAGATTTTGTCTAAGACCACGTCTCTGGAAATGTTTGTTATGCCACATTATACTTGTGTCATTCCCATAGCTGTGGTCTTTGCAAGTTCATCACTTTGTGTGTATTCCTATAACAGACCGGGAGTAATAGAGAATGTTTTAGTTATTTGGTTACCAGAAATGTATATGTATCACATTAATATATTTTTAAGACATAACTCGTTGTGCATGTATAAGATATACAAAGATTATACATATCAAGTTCCATTGTTTTATCTGTCTGTCTATTATCTGTCACTGTTATCTATATATTGGAGTGCAATATATGCTACAAGGTAGCCAACATCACATAGATACCAGCAGTGAATTTTTGGGAGCATCTTGTCGTAAAACATACTGCATATATAAAATACATACACATACATATGCACACACACACATATATCAAGATTGTGCTAGACAGTCAAGAGAAGAAGGTTAACACCTGCATTACACCTCAAGCAACTCATAGCCCTTCAAAACCCACACCATCAACACCCACACATAGCAACACTAAACCCACATATGCGGAGGCCCTTAACATTAACCTGCCCAAGCAACAAGGACCTCCGAAGCCGAAACGCAAACTAACACCAGTCACAACCAAAGTGACACATAGCTCACAACACCAGGGTGCCACCCAACAACAGCCCCTAAGGCAAGACAATGTACCCAACACTTTAGTCATAGGTGACTCTGTAGTCAGGCACACTGATGTCCCACTCACCAGGCTGAACAAGGAGAAAATTACAGTCAGCTAACTGTCGGGTGTCAGGATCCGCCACATAATGCATGCACTCAAGCCACTCCACAACAAGTACAAATACGACTCTGTCATTGTCCATGCTGGAGTGAATGACTTGAGATATACCTTGCTGGACTACATGAAAAAGACATGGAAGAGCTCTTGGATCATGTGACCCAGGCAGGTAGGACCCTAGCCCTGAGTAGCATCCTGCCTTCACCCAGAATGATACCACAGTATAAGGACAAAATAATTGACTTCAACAATTGGCTACGCTTCTGGTGTCATTCAAAGGGGATCCAGAATTTGTCTGCCTGGGAAGACATGATCGACAAACCACGGTTCTTTGCCAGAGATGGTCTGCACCTGTCACCCATGGGATTCAGGTTACTGGCTAAAGCTCGTGCCACCCCACAGTGCCTTTTTTAGGCAAGGTTCAAAGGATAAAACCACCACCATAACAGATACAAGCATGCAAAATCTGAAGGTAATGCTACTCAATGCTAGAAGTCTAAACCTTAAAATGCACTCTCTCGAGGCACTCCTAAAAATGGAGAACATCGATATCTGTGCAGTAACTGAGACCTGGTTCAAGGCTCCAGAGAGCACCCCTGCAATACAAGGCTACAATTCTTACCACACTTTTCAGCCACAAAACCAAGACCGAAACACTAAAGGTGGAGGAGTGTCCATATTCACCAAGGATATTCACACTTCCAGGCTAGTTGCCCAACACAATGCATCTGAAATTCTCCAGGTGCAACTAACACTAGGTAAGACTGCAATCCAAATTGTAGCTTGCTACAGATCCCCCACCATGCCCCAAGATTCACACTACACCTTTTTAAACATACTGAAAAATATTAAGATACAACCAAACACCCTAATACTGGGTGATTTCAACTACCCTACCATTAATTGGGAAAACTACTTGGGTACCAACTCCTTTTCCCAACGGTTCTTGAAATTCATAAATTCCAGCGCCCTGGATCAAGTAATCCATTGTCCCACCAGGGGCTCCAATATCCTAGACCTAGTCATTACCAACATGGGAGATAGATGCTCCACACCAGTGGTCACCCCCTCATTGGTCAGGTCTGACCATAAGTAAATCACCCTTGACATCCACATCCCACCCCCACCCCCCAGTAAGGAAACCTCCTTAAAAAACTTCTCCAAAGCCAACTTCAAGCTACTGAAGTCAGAAGTGACAAACTTCATAACACCCACGCAGACGGGATCTGGAAGTTTGACTACAGAATCCTTCACTAAGGCACCGTACGAGCACAACCACTTGTGCATGAATCGTGCCATCCCAAATAGTACCAAGATGCTCTTCTTCAAAAAAAGGAAGCCAATCTGGTGGTCCCCTGCTATAAACAAACTGTACAACAGAAGGAAGAAACTGTTGCAAAAAAAGAGGAAAATCTCAGGATGCAAAAAACTCCCTCACCAGTCTCAGTAAGAAGCTGAGATCCCTCATAAAATCCTCAAAAGCTAGTTACGAAAATAAAATTGCCAACAATAATTACAAAGACAACCGCAAGGCATTCTATAGTTATGTCAAGAATCTAAGTGGCAATGCTCAGATCTGCTCTGAGCTACAACAGAATGGCATTAAATATACTGATCCCAAGGATATTGCCAATATCCTGGCAGATCGATTTAGTACCAACTAAACCTCCCTCTCACCCCCTAAAGGACCCATCTCAATACCAAAAGATTGCCAAATTCCGATAATCACGGCCACACAGGTAGAAACCGCACTCTCCAAAGCTAAGAATACAGCATCCATGGGACCAGATGACATCCCAGGCTGTGTACTACATGAACTACAAAATGAACTGGCACCTCACCTAAGTGTCATGTTTAATCATAGCCTCACCTCAAGCTTCGTGCCCACTGAGTGGCGCACAGCTACAGTTATCCTGCTCCACAAGGGAGGATCCGCCTTGGATCCCAGGAACTACCGTCCCATCACTCTGACAAGCCTGATCTGCAAGGGCATGGAACACATTATCATGGAACTTATAAACAAAGACATTGGCAACCTTCAAACACTGGACCTCACCCAGTTTGGGTTTGTGAAGGGCCAATCTTATCTCCTGAATCTGATTGACTTCTTCGAATCAATCTTCAGAGCTGTGGACGAGGGTAAGGCGGTCCACACAGCCTATCTGGACCTCGCCAAGGCCTTCGACACCACCCCCCACTCTGGAATCATAGATAAACTTACTAAGCTGGGCATAAATCCCTACATCACTCAATGGGTTGCCAACTGGCTTACTGACAGAACCCAGACTGTAAAAGTAGCCAACTCCAAATCCCGCTCCAGACAAGTGACAAGTGGAGTACCTCAGGGTTCAGTCCTGGGACCACTCTTGTTTGTCATCTACTTCTCTGAAGTACAGGCCAATACTAAGGGACTCTGGCTAACAAAGTTTGTAGTTGACTGCAAACTGGGAGCCATTATTGAATCCCCAAATGATGTGGATATTCTACAAAAGGGCCTTACAGAATCAGATGCCTGGTGCCAGAGCCATGGGCTCAAGCTTAATGACAAGAAATGTATAGTTATCCCCTTTGGAAAAAAACATGTACCCATGAATTACCACATAGGTGGCAGGACACTAAACATCGAAAGTGTGATGAGAGACTTAGGGACACAGGTGGACAGTGGTCTCACTTTCGATAACCACATCGTCACAACAGTCAGGAAATCCTTCTATGTGGCACACCTCATCACTAAGGGCTTTTCATCCAGAAAAAAGGAGGTCATTGTCCCACTGTACTCATCCCTCATTAAACCCATTATAGAGTATAATGCCCCATTTGGTATGTACCTCACAAGACATCTGCAACAGCTGGAAAGGCCGCAAAAATACCTCACTAAAAGAATCACAGGCCTAAAGCAGATGCCATATGCTGACCGTCTAAAAAATCTCCAGCTATACTCTGTGGCATATCGTCTACTCAGAGGCAATCTCTGCTTAACATACAAGTCCATGTCAAACCCTGAGCTGTTGGACATGCTCCACTTAAAGAAATCCCAATCCCTCAGAGCCACATGTTCCAGGGATCTAAACCTTGTCATCTCAATGAACAAAACATGCTGGAGGGATAGGTTCCTGACCCAGAGACTCCCCATACTCTGGAAAAGACTGTCCATACATGTCAAGCAGAGCACCTCATTGGCCCTCTTCAGAAGAAACCTTGATGATTGGATGGGAGATAGGAAATTCACCCTGGGGATCATGTCAGTCGCCCTGCTAGACAGGGGCCCAGAGAAGTAAATATTGTGGGAAGAAATATCCAGGGAATTGTTATGGCTTGGCTTGCATTGGGCCTAGGGCCGATAGCCTAGTACCAACCTATGAACCTATGAACCTATATATAGATATATGTAGAGATATATATATATATATATATATATCTATATATACATATATATGGGTCCCTTTCACATGGTCGACATTTCAGAATGTCGAAGACCATATGGCTGAGACCATATGATTGACATTCAAAATGTTGACCATGCAGAACTGGCATCGCCATACAGTGCGGAATGGAAAGATTTTCATCTTCTCACTGTAGTGCTATCTCAGAGTTGGTATATTTAAGTTCCATGAGGTGTGGTGGGCGGAGCCCCCCACAAGGAGGTGCAGGGGGTGTAGCTCCCCTGCTAGCAGCGTGAAGGTAAGTTTTTGTTGTGTTTCTTTTTTTTTTATTCCATGGTTAACATTTCGAATGTCGGCCATATGGTCTTCGACATTCTGAGATGTCGACCATGTGAAGTAGATCCGTGTGTGTGTGTGTGTGTGTGTGTGTGTGTGTGTGTGTGTGTATATATATATATATATATATATATATATATATATATATACACACACACACACACACACACACACACACACACACACACACACACATAGATATATAAATATAGCTCTATAAATATAGCTTTATATAGATATATATGTACATATTGCCTGAGAATCTGGATGTAGATAGATATAGATGTAGATGTAGATGTAATCTGAGAATCTGGAGGCACAGACTTCTAGGATTCTGCAAAATCATTTAAAGGTCTCAATTGTGGCAGCAAACAAACTAAAATCTTTTCATGTTAAATTTATTTGTAGTTTAAACCATGGAAAAGTAGAAGTCATTACTGTTTTCTCAACCTTCTGGCAAAGTGAATGATGGGCCAGCAGCTAAGAAATTAAAAAAGGCTGAGAACCAGAAAAAATATAATTTTGGGATGGGTTGACTGGGAAAAGGGCTAGAAAGCTAGAAATGCTAAGACAAGTGAGCAAGGTAGTGGACGGTACTGAAAGGATAATCCATAGGCTGCAATTCACAGATGAAAGGGGCAAAAGTATTAGGGATCTCCATTGGTTCTAACCTCACGAGTTAATAGGGAGGCTTGTAGTACAGGAAGAAGAGGGATATAGGAGGTCAAAGGTTAAGGGCGGTGCCTCCACAGACCCTGGAAATTACCGCCCCATTAGCTTGACAAGCCTTATCTGCAAAGCCATGGAGAGGATCATAATGGAACTCATAAATAAAGACATAGGGAACTTGCAGACTTTGGATCCAACTCAGTTTGGCTTTGTCAAAGGCAGATCCTGCCTCTTAAACTTGGTTGACTTTTTCGAGACAGTCACCAAAGCCATTGATGAGGGAAAGGCAGTCCATACAGCCTACCGCAACCTGGCAAAGGCCTTCGACACAATACCCCACTCAGGTATCATCGAAAAACTCATCAGCTTGAATGTAAACCCATACATCACAAGATGGGTTGCAAACTGGCTAAGTGACAGAACCCACAGGGTCAGAGTTGCTGGAGCCATGTCAGACTCAAAGCCTGTCACAAGTGGTGTCCCACAGGGCTCAGTCCTGGGTCCACTCTTGTTCGGCATCTACTTTTCTGAAGTACAAGCAAACACAGGAGGGTTATGGCTGACAAAGTTTGCAGATGACTGCAAACTGGGCCATAGTCGAAAACACATCTGACACAGATATCCTCCAGAAGGGCCTCACAGAAATGGATAACTGGTGCCAGAGCCATGGCCTGAAGTTAAACGCCAAAAATGCATAGTCATACCCTTTGGGAAAAACAAGGTTACCCCTAGCTACCATATAGGTGGCAATCCACTGAGCACAGAAAAAGTCATCAGAGATCTGGGGACCCAGGTTGACAGTAGCCTTCGCTTGACACTCATGTTGCTAAAGTAGTTAGGAAAACCTTCTATATCACCCACCTGATCATGAAGGGATTCACATCTAGATCAAGGGAGGTCATTGTCCCCTGTACTCATCACTTATTAGACCTATGATTGAGTACAATGCCCGTTCGAATGTATCTGACCAGACACCTGCTGCAGCTTGAAAGGCCCCAAAAGTTCCTCACCAAAAGGATAAAGGGTCTCAAAAATATGTCTTATGCTGCCCGACTGAAAGAACTCCAGCTCTATTCAGTCTCATACCGCTTGCTCAGAGGTGACCTGTGCCTGACATATAAGGCCATGTCAAACCCAGATTTGATGAATATGCTTCACCTCAAAAATCTAGATCCCTCAGAACCACAAGGGCGGAGACTTAAACCTTGACACGGTTATAAATAGAACGTGCTGGAGGGACAGATTCATCACCCAGAGACTCCCTATGCTGTGGAACAAAATCCCGGTACATGTGAGGCAGAGCACCTCTCTGGTCTTGTTCAAGAGGAATCTTGACCAATGGATGGGAGATTGCAGATATACCCCAGGGATTACTTCAGCGTCACTGCTTGACAGAGGCACAGCAAAATGATAGGCATAGTTTTTATTCAAACTAAAGGGGTGGCGAAAGCCACATAACTATGGGCTAGGCTTATAAATGCCCTTGGGCAGATAGCCTAGTATGAACCTATGAACCTATGAACCTAAATATATGGCTTTCATTCCCACTTCTCAAAGAGAAGTATAATTTACAGAAAAGAGATTTACTACCATACTGGAGATTTCATAGTGATGGATTCCAGAGTATTCAAAGGTGCCAATACAAAAGCAAATGTAATGGTACTGATACAGAACAGGATATAGTGAGCTAGCTATGAGGTAGGCTTAGCTTTAGGTAAGAAATGGAGCCAGGTAAAAAGGGAAGATTTGGAATCTTCTACAGGCAGTTGGGGGAGTGCATACTTAAGTGTGCTTTTGGCAAGCTGAGTGATCAGAGAATAAACACAATGTGATCTGGGCAGAAGAATAGTTTTAGAAAGGAAAATTAACAGCGATGAAACTGTTAAAAGAGGTCAGCCTTATTTTTATTTTATTTATTTATTTATTTATTTTACATTTGTTTACTGGGATTGTCCGACTGAGCTGAAGAGTCCTTTTTTAGCAGAGGCCCGTGGAAAAAACCTCCAACATATACAATTTTTGTTATAAATTAGCATTAAACAGCAATGTTACAGGATTATTAGAAGGCATTAAGTAGTAATACAATGTTATGCAGTGTCAATAACCAGGAGTATAGCAAAGCTATTTCAAGACGTATAAAAAGAAATATGTCATAAGATGAGTATAGTTTTTGGGGTAAGTGGTTACCCAGTTTTATTATGATGTAGTTGCATGAAGGCAAGACAATTACAATAGAATGTTTCTCTGAGGCAATTTGCTTAATAGACTTTAGAAGACAGTAGAAAGAGTAGTCAAGGAAGATTAGAGAGAGCTAGTGAGAAGAGTAAGTTAAGGATAGAAAGTAGATTAAGGTATGAGAAGTAGGGGATGTTAAGGAGGGAGAGTGCAGTGGCAGGTCCAGTGACTTTTAAAGTGCTCTTTGGTGGCTGTCTTAAATTGTTTAGGATGTGTAAGGGTCCTGATTTCTAGTGGGAGCCTATTCCAGGCAATAGTAGGGTGATAGCTGTACATGTTACATCCAAATTTAGACTTGGGTTTGTAGATTTGTAGTAGGTCTTGGTTAGAGCTTCGGAGCGGTCTGGAGGGAGAATAATGGGAGATGAGAGGGGATAGTGCTGGGCAGTAGGAAGGCTGATATAGGATAGAATGGATGATGTGGAGCTGAGAGAGAAGAAGCTGGTGGGGTAAGTCAAGCCAGTTTAGGTGTTTTAGAGAGAGACAGTAATGGAATGTGTAGGTTTGTTGGGCAGCATATCTACCTACCTAGTTGTAGGTAGATTCGAGGTTGGTCAGGAATGCTGAGTTAAGATTTGTGAGAATTTGAGAATTGTACATTGGACTGGGTAGAAGGTAGGTGAGAGAGAATAATTTTGGCTTCAGAGGTAAGGAATTTCTTGTTACCGTAAATGAGCCCTAGTTTTGAATGAGTCTTTTTGATACAGTTATTAATATGCAAGTCAAATTTAAGCTGATCATTTAAGGTTATGCCTAAGAGTTTATTGCTGGATTCTACCTGAATGGGAGTGCTATTAAGGGACTGTATGGCGAAGGAGGGTTTAATATTTATGAACTTTTTAGGTAGGAATAGTAACAGCTTTGTTTTTTTAGGGTTAAGGATGAGCTTGTTGTTGGAGAGCCATGTTTCAACTAAGTTAAAAGATGCCTGAGTAGCTGAGAAGAGCTAAGAGGGAGAGTTGGCTGTGGTGATGACTGTAGAGTCCTCTGCATATTGCACTAAAGATGACTGAGGACAGGAGGTGTAGACCCTGATTTGTGAAGATATTAAAAAGTAAAGGCACAAGGATAGACCCTTGAGGTACACCCATTTTTATAGGGAGAGGAGGGGAGAGTGCAGAGTGCCATCTCACTGATTGAGATCTATCAGTGAGGTAGCTGGAAAACCATGCAACAGTAACAGAGGAGAAGTTGAGATTATGCAGTTTGTGCAACAGAAGAGAGTGTGAGACAGTGTTGAAAGCTTTTGAGAGGTCCAAGAATAGGCAAGAAATAAGTTTATGGCCATCCATGGCTATAGAGACAGTGTTGAACCTTGTTGGGGATCAGTATAGAATAATGGTGCACAGGAGGGACAGAACCCCTACAAAGATACAGCAAGAAGGATGGTATCCTAACACATAGTGCTGGAGATTAGGGAGGTAAATAAGGATCAGATGCAGTGCACATGTGTTGAACAGTAGGGAGGTTGTACCAGTATGGAAGGGGGCAAGAAAGGTCTGGAGTAAATTACTGAGGAAAAAGATACCAGATCAGTATGACTTACACTATTTTGCAGACCAAAAGGATAAAAGATGGGCTGGAGATGAAAGACCAGAACTCCATCTGCCCACCAGGAAGATGCATCAGATAGCTAAGGCCTGACAAATTAATGGTCTAGAAGTTTATAGAGAAAAAGGAGTTAAGACCAGGATGCAAAAACTGCAGGGAAGACACACGCAGTGTTTGACATGTAGATGTAAAGGGTGTGTTCAGTGATGGACAGATCAGTCAAGCAAAGAAGCAGAAGGAAGCAGGGGAATGTGGTGCCAAGTGGGTTAGGAATGTCAGTACCAGGTACTGGTGCAGGAATTGCCTGAGGTAAGACACACTGTACCCAAATGAAGGTAACCTTCTGAAAGTCAGGAGGTGGTAAAGTTCAATGTGGAATGTGAAAGGGGGAAAACTCTGGGGAAGAAGTGATATAGCTCAAATTATGTTGGAGTGTAATGGTTATTCACAAGGTGAGAATGAGTTGAAATGCAAAGACGATTTGATCTGTTCCAGTATGATGCAAATGTTGAGTATCAGTGCCATATGTACTATAATGAATGTGTCGTGTAGTAGACAAATATGGAATGGACATTATATGTGAAAATTTTTATTTTAAAATGATATTGTTGAAAATCTTTATTACATATTTAAAAATAAAATGATAAACTTAAAAAAAATATGTGTGACCCTTGGGGCTAGGAAAACTTAAGTGTTGTAAGGGAAAAATAAGCATTAATTCTGAAACTGCTGTACCTTGCAGGATTCCCTCTTTTCTGGGTATAGCCATCTCAGAATTCATATATATCTACACACACACACACACACACACACACACACACACACACACACACACACACATATATATATGTTGTTGTCTTTCGGCTTTTCCCGGTTAGGGGTCGCCACACCGGAACTCTGGTCCGCTAATGATTGGCAGTAGATTTTCACAGTGCCAAGTTGTCAGCTCAATGCCCAACCTTCAATGAAGGCACGCCCATTCACGCATGTCTTTTGGAACACCACTCGACCCACGGGGAGGACATGCAGACTCCACACAGAAGGCACTCCCTGCACACTAGCTGAGAATCGAACGGGAGAACCTCTTGCTGTGAGGCAACAATGCTACTGCTGCAGCACCGCGGATTATATGGTGTAGATTTACTGTCCCCCACATTGTGGTTTGCAGAAGGACTTGCTCATGTAAATAAGTCCAACTTTACTAAAAAGCAAACACTTTTAATATATAACAGCAAGTTTCTGCTGTTATTTGAAGAAGATCAAACTTAATTTTCCCAAATTTCGAAATAACATGATTGAAAGACTTACCCTCAGGAAAAAAAATGTATAAGCATGGTAGACATATTTGCTGGCATTACTGTTTCTGACTTCTTTAAGTATAACAACCTACAATGACATGCACTGTATTTTATACAAGTGTGTCTGAAATGATTCCTGCTTGGCAGTCACTGATGCTGCTATCACTAGAGTGCCAACAGTCTTAAAAAAGGTATATCATGTTGCATATAATATTCCTAGAAAGAATCAACAAAGCAAACTCTTATGAAATGTTGTCTGAAAGCAAAGGAAAAAAAGCAAATTCTAGCAGAGACGCATCCACAGGAATCAAGTCAATATACTACATATGATATAAGCAGACATAGTACCAGCTTTTTAAGATGTCGCTACACAGTATAAAGTGGGAAAAATTGCCCAGCACCTACTGTTTAGGCGATGACTCCTTACAAGTAATTTCCCCAAATGCTAATGAATATTGAATGCTTCTTCCAAACCCTGATAAGCATTGGTTTCTATAACAAAGTTTTTCCAAAAATATTTATGTAGTCATTGTTAAGTTAGATAGATTCATGTTGATCAGTCAAATACCTTTTCAGTGAATGCTGGCAATGCAGAGACAAATCATGGAAACCACTTTTAGCAATCTTCAGAAGAAAGCTTTTTTTGCAGTGAGGCAAGCCCTCCCCTGGAACCCTCATGTGGAAGGAACCCCCCTGACATAAATATACTTACTTCAAGGGTGCACAACAGTGGAGAAAAGTGAATGCTCTGCTGTTGTATAACGTGGTTTCATAGATTTGCTTTTGCGTTAATGGTACTTGTTAGTACAGTATTGGGTCAAATGACACATTTGTAGACTGTCGCATAATGTGGTTTCAGTGATTTGCCTTTGGTTAATGGTACTTGTTAGTACAGTACTCCATCAGCTGACACATTTCCAGACTGTCGCATAACGTGATTTCAGTGATTTGCCTTTGGTTAATGGTACTTGTTAGTACAGTACTCGATCAGGTGACACATTTCCAAACTGTTGCATAACGTGGTTTCAGTGATTTGCCTTTAAATTAATGGTACTTTTTAGTACAGTACTCAATCAGCTGACACATTTCCAGACTGTCACAAAAACTGGTTTTAGTGATTTGCCTTTACATTAATGGTACTTATTAGTACAGTACTCAATCAAGTGACATATTTCCAGTAAGACTGACTGGACGTAAGTGACTGTTTCCAGGGGTAACAAGCTATGATCATTACTAATTTGTTTTCCTGGACATAATATGCATGTGATAGGTCAGAAAGTATACTTGTATCTGTCTGATATAATTTGTCCAAAGCCTATGGGCATACAGGGAGAAAGTTGAACAGGGTTCAATTAACTGTTCAGGAGACTGAGAGTGCTGTCAGGGAGGGGAGAAAGAGGATGTTTCCCTGATGGAATTTACCTGCCACTCTTGTGGTGTGAGTTGAAGGTCTCTTCAGAAGCAGGACCTAGTTCAGGACAGGCATGTAGGATGGTGGTCCAGCCAGTAATGTAGTACCAAATACCTTGTATGAGAGGGAGCAGGCATGCATGACTGGTGGAGTGTTAGGCAGCCCATGCAGTGACACAGGTATCTATGCCACCACCCGGGGTAGGATTGGGCCTGCAACATAAAACAAAAAAAGCTCTTACTTGCTGGGATGCTGGAGAGAGCAGAGGCACCCCAGTGTTTGTAAGATAATGCCCCCCCCCAAATAGGATGTTTCTTTGGCGGATCAGTAGGGTGAACTCATACAATCAGGAATGGGCCTATGTATGATTGTGGAGGCTTGAGGGTCGTCAGGCGGAGGGGAGAAAAGATACAGAAAAAATGTGTGAGTGTATTTATATATATATATATATATATATATATATATATATATATATATATATATATATATATATATATGTTTAATATATAGTTAATACAGATTTAACTTGTTCAAAGTTTATTGTCTTACCCAGTACATATGGGGCTGCAGTATAGGATTTATGATCAGACACTGAACGGCCCATTCTTTGAATATGCTATATGCAAATAGTCTCAGAGTCACTGCAGTACACCTGAGATTGCTATATAAAATTTCCCCCAAAAGAATGACAAGAATAAACATCTGCTATTACTTCTGTCTTTGGTTTTCTAATCAGATTATAAAAAGCAGTTCTGCTAATGTTTTATGCATAGATACCTCGCAGCTGTACCACACAAGGCATAAAGTGGAAGACGTTTCTCTCTGTATGTTTGTGTATAGCGTACAAAAGATGTTTTTAGTTTAAATGTACTGTGTAGCTTAGTGGCATAACACACGCCGTCATCATCCTCATCATCATCATCATCATTATCATCTTAACTCCTGTTTGCCTAGGATTAAATAACTAACAGATAATAAAACAAACATGAAATCCATGTAAGAGCCAGAAATCCCTGAGTAGGAAAAATTCTGACTTTAAGTACTGTCTGTGGTGCAACAGGTAGCACACTCACCTTTGGTATAGAAGGTGGGGGATTCTATTCAAGCACCAAGTAAATGGATTACTGACACTGCATAAGGAGGTGTGCTGTCCTTTGGATAAATTAAAATAATGCTTTTGTTTATCAAAACAGTATTGTCAGCAGAGTAAATTATGATGCAGGAAGGTTGGAGGGCGAAACAAGTGATATTGGCCTTTATAAGGGATAGACAGAGGCAGGTGGGAAAGCACATTGTTCACACCAGTATTTTTAATGGAGTGATAAAAAACACTTGATTATTTGGTACTTAATCAGCAAAGGCACATGAAGCACATCAGATCTCATGTTTTATTGTATAATGTTATTGTCAAATAAAGCTCACACTAATACATCTTTATGCAATTCACACAGTAGAATTCTCATTTGCCCCTTACCCTGATATATGGCATGCAAAACTCACATCTGAATTAAATGATACTGACAGAACCAAAGATGGTCAGTGAATGTGTCAGGAATAATAATACAGGGGAAACTGAAAATTCCACATGAACTCATAGAGTATAAAACAAAATAAACTTAAAAGAAAAGCAGTAGCTGATGCTATTACTGGAGAATCAAGGCACTAAGGGGGATTATATATCTCAAATATATTCTCCTTTCACTTTACAGTGACATACATTTTAAGATTCTAAGGGCATTCAGATTAAAACAAAGTCACAAATACTAAGGTAATGTGTTCAGCTTTGATTTAAAAACATACTTTTCACTTTCATTCTCTGTCACGTCTAACAATGGTACCATTATCTCCCCAGATCAACACTCCTAGGGGTTATCATATAGCAATAACCCATGCCTGGGCGTGGGTAATGCTGGATTTACCCACGGTTGGCGTGGTTTGGTCATGAGGGCGAAGCCCGAGTGGCCAAACAAAGCCAACCATGGGTAAATCCAGCATCACCCACACCCAGAAGTGGGTTATTGCTATTACACAATGACATTCTCTAAGAAAAAAAAGTAATTACTTTTCTTAAATAATGGCATTGTATAATGCCTCCTAGCTGCAGGGCGCCCACTGCCATTCAATGTGCGGACATGTGATCCGCTGTGGCGACCCCTAACCGGGATAAAGCTGAAAGAAGAAGAAGAAGAAGAAGAAGATAATGCCTCCTAGCTGCCCTTCTGCAGCTGTCTGGTATTCTGCAGCAGTTCTGATGTACTGCGCACGCATATGCCTATGCAGTACATCAGAGCTGCGGGCAAAAGCAATGGAGAAAGCAAGATCTCCGTTGCTTTTTACAAACCGTCTCGCTATGTTAAATCGGTTTAACATAGCGAGACAGCTTTAAAAAAGAAACAGAGAATCTCCGTTGCTTTTTTTAAAGCTGTCTCGGTATGTTAAACCCATTTAACTTAGCGAGACAGTTTTGAAAAAAGCAATGGAGAAAGCAAGATCTCCATTGCTTTTTTAAACTGTCTCGCTATGTTAAACTCATTTAACATAGCGAAACAGTGTGAAAAAAAGAGTTATAGTAATGGAAAACGTCCGGGCGACTGGACCTTTTTCCGTTACTATAACTCTGATTTACAACATGCACGCTGACCAATCAGCTTGCACGTTTTTGAATATTTAATGGGGGGTCGTTGTATAATAGACAATAATCTTAAATTTGACCTACAGGTCAACAAAACCATACAGACCATCAGTAAGAAGCTTGGATCACTGTCTAGAAACAAAACATTTTTAACCCCATTGGCTAGAACTGCAATTGCCTGGTCTTCTGTATGCCTCGCCGGTACCCTCTAACCTCAACAAATCCAAACTACGTAAGCTGTCCCATAGCTACAACCATATTGCCAAATTCGTCACTGGCTCCACTTACAGAACCCACCACTGCCAGAACCTGAAACAACTAGAGTGGCTAGAACTGCCCAGCCTAATTCAATTCAATCAACTCTTAATAGCGCACAAAATTTTGTACCACCCTGAGGATACCCCCTCACTTATAAATATCATTAAGCCCTATAGCAACTTGAGATCCCTGCGATCAGCCAACAAACTACTCATACAAACCCACAAAGCTAATAATGCTGCTGGTGAATCCCTGTTTGCCATCTTTATTGGCAAAACCTGGAGTTGCCAAACTATATAACCTTACAATCCTCCATAGATCTATTCAAAAATAACCTCAAACAGTATCTCAAAATGAACTGGCTTTGCCTGTGTACCAACCCTGATTAAGTTAAATACTGAAAGGATAATCTCTAAATATCGTAAACGTAACTACATCACCAAGTTCTGTATGCTGTCTAATTTCTCCTGCCTTTAATTGTGTATGACCATGTGAATTGTGTGTCCCTATTAGGGAACACCATGAACCATTGTACATAATCACTTTGTTTTTATTCTTTGTTGTATACTTTGTTTTATACTTTTTAAATGTTATCTATGTAATTTTGTCTATTTGGAGCTTTTCTCCCCGGGCCTTCACTGAAAACGGACATATATACATTCGGATTATCCTGGTAAACAAATGTAAAATAAAATAAATAAATAAAATAAATAAAGGAAGCAAAGGTTATAACAAAGGATATGAATTAACGTGCTGTCTTCCACATGGGTATACAAGTTAGCTTATCTGATCTTTCCTTTTTTTGTAAGAAATTACAGTTGCAGGCATTTATCTATTTATCTGTTATTTGTTAACAAGGGTAGAATGCTAACCCAAATAGACTACTTTCAGGCTCAGCTGGGGTGTGACAAAATAACGAAATCTGAATACATTATGAAAATGTAGCAAAATATACAGAAATCTGAAATGCATAATATATGTGTATTTATCTATCTGTGTATATATATATATATATATATATATATATATATTTGGGAGTGCTGCAGAATCCTGAAAGACCAAAATCCTGAAAGTTCAAAATCCTGAAAAGACACAGGATACCAACAATTACTATACTCCAGCACAAGTACATACAGAAACAAATAAACCACAAACCATATTACTCTTCTCCAAGTATAAGCAGGGGGCAAGCCCCCCTGCACCCCCCATGTGGGGGGCTGTGCCCCCACAGCCCCTGCTACTTAAATATATCAACTCTGAGATTGCACTTAGTGTACTGAAGTGCAATCTTGGAGTTGTTATATTTAAGAAGCAGGGAGTGTGGGGGGGGGTGAAGGGGATCTTGCCCCCCTGCATATAGTTGAAGGGTAATATGTTTCTGTATGTACTTGTGCTGGAATGTAGTAAGTGTTGGTATTCTGTGTATTTTCAGGAATTTGAGTTTTCAAGATTTTGAGTTTTCAGGATTTTGGTCTCAGGATTTTGGTCGTTAGGATTTTGGGCTTTCAGGATTTATATATATTTATTTATATATATATATATATATATATATATATATATATATATATATATATATACGGGGTCTCATTTCATTGATCAAAATGACATTTCGTCAAATTCCAAAACAGTGACTTTTTTATGCCAAAACTCCACTTAGCAAAGCACTTACTTTATGAAATTACAAACCACCTACAATACATCTATACAAAAATTCAAACACACAAACACACATACTGTAACATTTTTGCCCTGCACTTCCCATGTGGGGCTGTGTCCCGCACAACTCATGCAAATTATATATACCAACTCTGAGATCGCACTACAGTGATACAAAAAGATACATTTCAGATGTTCACTGTACTGTGGCCTCCATTGAAAAGCAATGAGCTCTGTTAAAATAACTTTAAATTCCTAAATACATCCCTCCAAGAGCACGGCATAATTACCTCTGTCCAAAAACACCAACAGCTTAACTGTTTCACTGAAACGTACATCGAACAGCTATAATTTCGGCAAAGTGGAGCTTTCACATAAAGGAGTCACTGTTTTGGAGTTCAATGAAGTGTCATTTCGCTCAATGAAATGAAACGTGCAAATATTTGAATTTTTACAATATTTACATTGTTCTCCTAAGGGAGAAGTGGGGAGGGAATGGAGGGACGAGAGGGATCAGAGGAACGATTACATTTTACAGTATCATTGTTTTCGCTACAGCCTCCAGTATTTGGGATATTAAAGGGTTAACACTCCCCCAGTCCCTTCTCTTTACCGCATTCTCTCTAATAAACCCTTTCTGCACTTGCTTTTAGTCCTTTTTAATTTAATTACATTTTTTTCATACTGTGTGTGGACTAATATTGCTACATACTCAAGTGTGCCAGCTTGCACTGCATGTGAATTGTTTTTATAGCATTTACTGTCTGTTTTTTTCCTTGTCGCTGTAAAAAAAAAAAAAAAGGAGGGAAGTTTCTTTGCTTACCAGTGGGAGCTAGCGACTGCATTTCGCCTGTTTTACTGCTACTTTAAGTGATTTCTGCATTTTACACTGTTTATTGCACTTTAAGTTACTAATTGTTGCAAATTGTTTCTGTAGGCTACACACTAAAGTGCGCTAGCCGATTTACAGCATTTATAGCATTTACTGTCTGTTATTTTTCCTTGTCTCTGTAATAAAACAAAAAAATCTCTTGTTTTCCCGCCTTACTGAACTAGAGTAGTCCAGTTTCAGAGTTGCTGATCCCTGGGCTTTGTTTTTAGTTCCTGTTACTGATCCATTGCCTTATTAGGGAGGAGGGAAGTTTCTTTGCTTACCAGTGGGAGTGGGAAGCACTGAGCAGCCTTTCTGTCCGATTTGGTGAAGTTTCAGCCAGAAACTAGTAGTCCATTGGTCGTTTTGGGCCAATTCCTAGCTCCTTTCAGCCCCCTGCTATAAAACACGCTAAACACGCGTTTTCCAGCTTGTACCAACTCAGCACAGATCCTCGTGGTGGCCTGCAGAGTGATCCAAGCAGCAGAGAGCTGAAAGAGTGACTTTCTACCAGATATAAGTATTTTTTGTGGCTTTCCCACTGTTATTTAAGCTAGCGACTGCATTTCGCCTGTTTTACTGCTACTTTAAGTGATTTCTGCATTTTACACTGTTTATTGCACTTTAAGTTACTAATTGTTGCAAATTGTTTCTGTAGGCTACACACTAAAGTGCGCTAGCCAATTTACAGCATTTATAGCATTTACTGTCTGTTATTTTTCCTTGTCTCTGTAATAAAACAAAAAAATCTCTTGTTTTCCCGCCTTACTGAACTAGAGTAGTCCAGTTTCAGAGTTGCTGATCCCTGGGCTTTGTTTTTAGTTCCTGTTACTGATCCATTGCCTTATTAGGGAGGAGGGAAGTTTCTTTGCTTACCAGTGGGAGTGGGAAGCACTGAGCAGCCTTTCTGTCCGATTTGGTGAAGTTTCAGCCAGAAACTAGTAGTCCATTGGTCGCTTTGGGCCAATTCTAGCTCCTTTCAGCCCCTGCTATAAAACACGCTAAACACGCGTTTTCCAGCTTGTACCAACTCAGCACAGATCCTCGTGGTGGCCTGCAGAGTGATCCAAGCAGCAGAGAGCTGAAAGAGTGACTTTCTACCAGATATAAGTATTTTTGTGGCTTTCCCACTGTTATTTAAGCTAGCGACTGCTTTTCGCCTGTTTTACTGCTACTTTAAGTGATTTCTGCATTTTACACTGTTTATTGCACTTTAAGTTACTAATTGTTGCAAATTGTTTCTGTAGGCTACACACTAAAGTGCGCTAGCCGATTTACAGCATTTATAGCATTTACTGTCTGTTTTTTTCCTTGTCTCTGTAATAAAACAAAAAAAAAAAAATCTCTTGTTTTCCTGCCTTACTGAACTAGAGTAGTCCAGTTTCAGAGTTGCTGATCCCTGGGCTTTGTTTTAGTTCCTGTTACTGATCCATTGCCTTATTAGGGAGGAGGGAAGTTTCTTTGCTTACCAGTGGGAGTGGGAAGCACTGAGCAGCCTTTCTGTCCGATTTGGTGAAGTTTCAGCCAGAAACTAGTAGTCCATTGGTTGTTTTGGGCCAATTCCTAGCTCCTTTCAGCCCCCTGCTATAAAACACGCTAAACACGCGTTTTCTAGCTTGTACCAACTCAGCACAGATCCTCGTGGTGGCCTGCAGAGTGATCCAAGCAGCAGAGAGCTAAAGAGTGACTTTCTACCAGATATAAGTATTTTTGTGGCTTTCCCACTGTTATTTAAGCTAGCGACTGCATTTCGCCTGTTTTATTGCTACTTTAAGTGATTTCTGCATTTTACACTGTTTATTGCACTTTAAGTTACTAATTGTTGCAAATTGTTTCTGTAGGCTACACACTAAAGTGCGCTAGCCGATTTACAGCATTTACTGTCTGTTTTTTCCTTGTCTCTGTAATAAAACAAAAAATCTCTTGTTTTCCCGCCTTACTGAACTAGAGTAGTCCAGTTTCAGAGTTGCTGATCCCTGGGCTTTGTTTTTAGTTCCTGTTACTGATCCATTGCCTTATTAGGAAGGAGGGAAGTTTCTTTGCTTACCAGTGGGAGTGGGAAGCACTGAGTGGCCTTTTTGTCTGATTCGGTGAAGTTTCAGCCAGAAACTAGTAGTCCATTGGTCGTTTTGGGCCAATTCCTAGCTCCCTTCAGCCCCCTGCTGTAAAACACGCTAAACGCGCGTAAGCGCGATTTAGCACGGAGTTACCACTGTTGCACACAAGAGCAGCGGCGGTTAAACAAGGTTAAACTATTTGGGCCATCTAAATTCCACTCTTCCAATTTTCCCTTAAAACTACCTTCCTCGAGCTGTACTGCTGATCTAACCAGCATATCCTATAACTGAAAAGTTCATCTCTACTTGATTCCCAAGTAGACTATTCTCTATCTGTAAAGCCTAGCACTTACTCCTACAGTACTTGCACCTTGATAAAGCTCTCTTATTATAGATAGTACCCCACCAGCCTAAAACCCACTTCCCCCGGAGTCCTTTGAAAGTCTCTTTATCTACTACTTCTAGTATGTCGAGTGATCAGTTGCTAGTGTCCTCTCCAGCTCAACTGGTGAACCTGGGAATATTGAGGCAATGTTACAACTGCCTCATGTACACAGACAATCCTCTCCTTCTCCCACAAAACACAAATACATGCGAGAGATGCAACTATACGGCCAAACTGGAGGCTGAGCTCTCTCAACATAGGACTGGCAAGACCAGACAGGAGGAGAAAGTAACCACACACAATACATACCCAGTCACACATGGTACCATCACAACTTCAAATCATACACATACTCACACAAAGACATACTCGAGGCTCTAATCAAAATTTACCAAAACAGCAGAGGCCACCAAAGCAGACACCCAAACAACTACCACCTCACGACCCAACACATGCAACACATAGACCACACAGTCAGAGTGTCAAACAGTCACAGCCCTTAAGGCCAAACAAAATGCCAGACACACTTGTCATTGGTGATTCCATAGTCAGACACACTGGCGTCCCGCTCACCAGACTGAGTAAAGAGAAGGTCACAGTAAGCTGCCTGTCGGGCGCTAGAATCCGCCACATAACGCAAGCACTCAGGTCTCTCAACAGCAGGTACAAGTACGACTCAGTCATTGTCCACGCTGGTGTCAACGACCTGAGACGTACCTCCTTGGACTACATGAAAAGGGACATCGAGGAGCTCTCTGATTATGTAGCCCAGGCAGGTATGACCCTGACCTTGAGCAGTATCCTA
Organism: Protopterus annectens; assembly: GCF_019279795.1. Classification (NCBI taxonomy): domain Eukaryota; kingdom Metazoa; phylum Chordata; order Ceratodontiformes; family Protopteridae; genus Protopterus; species Protopterus annectens. The sequence goes on along the minus strand of NC_056725.1, from coordinate 1,777,902,506 downwards.
CCTTCACCTAGAATGATGCCACAATACAGTGATAAGATGATCAGCTTTAATAATTGGCTTAAATTCTGGTGTCATTCAAAGGGGATCCAATGTCTGTCTGCCTGGGATGACATGCTGGACAAGCCACGCTGCTTCAAGGGACGACTTGCACCTGTCACCCTGGGCTTCGGATATTGGCAAAGGCACTTGCCACCCCATAGTGTCTTTTTAGGCAAGGCTCAAATTCTAAACCTACCACCCTAGAACACCAAAAAGGAAAAAACTAAGGGTAATGCTGCTCAATGCCAGAAGTCTCAATCTCAAGATGCACGCACTCGAGGCCCTTCTCAATATGGAGAACATCGATGTCTGTGCTGTGTCAGAAACCTGGTTCAAGGCTCCTGAGAGCACCCCAGCACTAACAGGTTTCACCTCATATCATGCGTTCCGGCCCCAAAATCCGGACAACACCAAGAAAGGAGGGGGGGTGTCCATATTCATAAAGGACACCCACACCTCAAGGTTGGTGGCAACGCACGATGCATCGGAGACCATCCAGGTGCAATTAACCATAGGCAAGACTGCTCTGCAATTTGTAGCATGTTACAGGCCACCCTCTCAAACTCAGGAACCTCACATGACCTTCCTGAAAACATTGGAAGGGATAAATGTATCTCCAAACACCATCATACTAGGTGACTTCAACTACCCTAATATAGACTGGGAACACTACTCAAGCCCGAACACTCTAACCCAAAGATTCCTGGAGTTCATAAACTCAAATGCCATGGAACAACTAGTCACCATCCCCACAAGAGGAGAAAACATACTTGATCTCATCATCACGAACATGGGATCAAAATGTTCAACACCGGAAGTATACCCCTCACTGGTGAGATCAGATCATAAACTAATCTCGCTGGAGGTCCTCATCCGCCCCACCTGAAACAAAAAGACCACAGTGAAAAACTTCTCAAAAGCCGATTTCACACTTCTAAAACTAGTGTGGTCTCCTTTAAGGCCCCTGAGCCAGTGGTAAACATTACTCAAACCGCTGAATCACTTACAAATGCCTTCTACCAGCACCTACAGGACTGCATGGATCAGGCAATCCCAAACAAAACTAAGACTCTCTGTACCAAAGGCAAGCGTCCAGTCTGGTGGACCCCAGCCATAAACAAGCTCTACAACAAAAGGAGGAAGCTACTACAAGATAGAGCAAAATCCTTGAAAGGTAAGACACCTTTGATCATTATAAGTAAAAACTAAGAGCTCTCATAAAATCATCCAAGGCAAATTTTGAGAGAAAAATCGCCAAGGACTCTAAAGAGAATCATAAGGCCTTCTTTAGCTATGTTAGAAACCTAGGAGGAAACTCCCAGATATGCTCAGAATTAGTTCAAAATGATGTGAAAATTACTGAACCTACACACATTGCCAACATACTGGCTGACAGATTCAGTGCAAACTTCTCCCCCTCCTCCCCCCCCAAAAGGAGAGATATCTATTCCAGAGGATTGTAGCCCCAAACATCTCCAACGCCCAGGTGAGAACTGCCCTCACTAAGGCAAAAAACACAGCATCCATGGGACCGGATGGTGTCCCCGGCTGTGTGCTTCATGAACTCAACGAGGAATTAAACCCACAGTTAGGACAGCTGTTTAATCTTAGCCTCACCTCAGGATACGTACCCAAGAAGTGGCGCACGGCGACTGTGGTCCCACTTCATAAGGGCGGTGCCTCCACAGACCCTGGAAATTACCGCCCCATTAGCTTGACAAGCCTTATCTGCAAAGCCATGGAGAGGATCATAATGGAACTCATAAATAAAGACATAGGGAACTTGCAGACTTTGGATCCAACTCAGTTTGGCTTTGTCAAAGGCAGATCCTGCCTCTTAAACTTGGTTGACTTTTTCGAGACAGTCACCAAGGCCATTGATGAGGAAAGGCAGTCCATACAGCCTACCTCGACCTGGCAAAGGCCTTGACACAATACCCCACTCAGGTATCATCGAAAAACTCATCAGCTTGAATGTAAACCCATACATCACAAGATGGGTTGCAAACTGGCTAAGTGACAGAACCCACAGGGTCAGAGTTGCTGGAGCCATGTCAGACTCAAAGCCTGTCACAAGTGGTGTCCCACAGGGCTCAGTCCTGGGTCCACTCTTGTTCGGCATCTACTTTTCTGAAGTACAAGCAAACACAGGAGGGTTATGGCTGACAAAGTTTGCAGATGACTGCAAACTGGGCCATAGTCGAAAACACATCTGACACAGATATCCTCCAGGAGGGCCTCACAGAAATGGATAACTGGTGCCAGAGCCATGGCCTGAAGTTAAACGCCAAAAATGCATAGTCATACCCTTCGGGAAAAACAAGGTTACCCCTAGCTACCATATAGGTGGCAATCCACTGAGCACAGAAAAGTCATCAGAGATCTGGGGACCCAGGTTGACAGTAGCCTTTCGCTTGACACTCATGTTGCTAAAGTAGTTAGGAAAACCTTCTATATCACCCACCTGATCATGAAGGGATTCACATCTAGATCAAGGGAGGTCATCGTCCCCTGTACTCATCACTTATTAGACCTATGATTGAGTACAATGCCCGTTCGAATGTATCTGACCAGACACCTGCTGCAGCTTGAAAGGCCCCAAAGTTCCTCACCAAAAGGATAAAGGGTCTCAAAATATGTGTTATGCTGCTCGACTGAAAGAACTCCAGCTCTATTCAGTCTCATACCGCTTGCTCAGAGGTGACCTGTGCCTGACATATAAGGCCATGTCAAACCCAGATTTGATGAATATGCTTCACCTCAAAAAATCTAGATCCCTCAGAACCACAAGGGCGGAGACTTAAACCTTGACACGGTTATAAATAGAACGTGCTGGAGGGACAGATTCATCACCCAGAGACTCCCTATGCTGTGGAACAAAATCCCGGTACATGTGAGGCAGAGCACCTCTCTGGCCTTGTTCAAGAGGAATCTTGACCAATGGATGGGAGATTGCAGATATACCCCAGGGATTACTTCAGTGTCACTGCTTGACAGAGGCACAGCAAAATGATAGGCATAGTTTTTATTCAAACTAAAGGGGTGGCGAAAGCCACATAACTATGGGCTAGGCTTATAAATGCCCTTGGGCAGATAGCCTAGTATGAACCTATGAACCTATGAACATGACTGCTATCTAGCTAGTAC
>NC_056725.1:1777856820-1777896820 GCF_019279795.1 Protopterus annectens | reverse complement strand
AACATTAAAAAAAATAATTATACAGTCTTGAAAAACAAAACAAAAGCATCTGGTGTTTAAATAATTATAACAAATTAGACAATATAAAAACATTGGATAAGAATCAATACAAGGTATATGACAATAATTCCACATTTAGAGAAATTCTAGATAGTTCGCTGAGAAATTAAAAGTAAGTTAGTCTAATACATGAAGTGCAATATGAAGTGAGGGGAAAAACAGGCTTATGATATATTTAGAGAGAAAGTTAGGGAAGACAATTAGATAGCAGTAAGGAGTTAAGTGAAGAAGGGAGAGTAAGGAGGTATAAGGAATGAAAACATACTTGTTCACATTTACGGATATAGGTTATCCTGGTTTTGAGCAAGAACAGAGCCATATTTTAGCTAAGAAGTCTTTCAGAGTGGTTTTTAAAGATGGGAGGGAGGGTACAGGCCTGATGGATACAGGTAAGGTGTTCTAGGCCTTAACAACATTGTACGAGTACAGACAATGCCCAGCATATTTGCTAGGTCTGTAGAGAGACAGGAGTTTTTGGTCACTGGATCACAATGACTGACTAGGAATGTTTTTTACTGCTGGTTAGACAGATGGATGCTGGATAATTTTATACATGGTAAGAAGTTCTGTAAATGTTAGTTGATGTGACAGTTCTAACCAATTTAGGCTTTTTAGTGCTATACAGTGGTAGATTCTGAAAGGGCTGTGTGCTGCAAATTAGCAATTGTAAGGTGATAAAGGATAATGAGGGAAACATACTCACAAGTGAGGAGTGTGTGTTGAGGAGATGGAAAGAGTACTTTGAGGGGTTGCTGAATGAAGAGAATGAGAGGGACAGAAGGTTGGATGATGTAGGGATAGTCAATCATGAAGTACAATGGATTAGCAAGGAGGAAGTAAGCATAGCTATGAAGAGAATGAAGAATGGAAAGGCTGTTGGCCCAGATGACATACCTGTGGAAGCATGGAGGTGTTTAAGCAAAATGGCAGTGGAGTTTTTAACCAGATTGTTTAATGAAATCTTGGAAAGTGAAAGGATGCCTGAGGAATGGAGAAAAAGTGTTTTGGTACCAATTTTTAAGAATAAGGGTGATGTGCAGACCTGTAGTAACTACAGAGGGATTAAATTGATCAGTCACAGCATGAAGTTATGGGAAAGAGTAGTGGAAGCTAGGTTAAGAAGGGATGTGATGATTAGTGAACAGCAGTATGGTTTCATGCTGGGAAAGAGCACTACAGATGTGATGTTTGCTCTGAGAGTGTTGATGGAGAAGTGCAGAGAATGTCAGAAGGAGTTGCATTGTGTTTTTGTAGACTTGGAGAAAGCATATGACAGGGTGCCTAGAGAGGAGTTGTGGTATTGTATGAGGAAGTCAGGAGTGTCAGAGAAGTATGTAAGAGTGGTACAGGATATGTACGAGGGTAATGTGACAGTGGTGAGGTCTGCGGTGGGAGTGACGGATGCGTTTAAGGTGGAGGTGGGGTTACATCAAGGATCAGCTCTGAGCCATTTCTTATTTGCAATAGTGATGGACAGGTTGACAGATGAGATCAGACAGGAGTCCCCATGGACTATGATGTTTGCAGATGACATTGTGATCTGTAGTGAAAGTAGGGAACAGGTAGAGGAGACCCTGGAGAGATGGAGATATGCTCTAGAAAGAAGAAGAATGAAAGTCAGCAGGAATAAGACAGAATATATGTGTGTGAATGAGAGGGAGGATAGAGGAATGGTGAGGATGCAAGGAGTAGAGGTGGCGAAGGTGGATGAGTTTAAATACTTGGGGTCAATAGTTCAGAGTAACGGTGAGTGTGGAAGAGAGGTGAAGAAGAGAGTACAGGCAGGATGGAGTGGGTGGAGAAGAGTGTCAGGAGTGATTTCTGACAGACGAGTACCTGTAAGAGTGAAAGGGAAGGTCTACAAGAGGGTAGTGAGACCAGCTATGTTATATGGGTTGGAAACAGTGGCATTGACAAAAAGGCAGGAGTTTGAGCTGGATGTGGCAGAGGTAAAGGTGTTAAGATTTGCACTGGGTGTGACGAGGGTAGACAGGATTAGGAATAAGTATATTAGAGGGTCAGCCCAGGTTGGAAGGTTTGAAGACAAAGCCAGAGAGGCAAGATTACGTTGGTTTGGACATGTGCTGAAAAGGGATGTGGAATATATTGGGAAAAAGATACTAAGGATGAAGCTACCAGGTAACACAAAAAGAGGAAGGCCTAAGATAAGGTTTATGGATGTGGTGAGAGAGGACATGCAGGTGGTTGGTCTGACAGAGCAAGATGCAGAGGACAGGAAGAAATGGAAACAGGTGATCCACTGTGGCGACCCCTAATGGGAACAGCTGAAAGAAGATGATGATTATAGCATTGTTCAGGTTTTCATTTTTGGAGGTTAGTAAGCATGGAAGTGCCATAAAGAAGTGTCGGGAGGAGATAGGTAGTGGCAAGTGTAGTTTTAGTTACATCAGTGAGAAAGTTTTTTGTCTCTGTAAAGCATCCCTAGTTTTTGATGAGTTTTTCTTATGCATTTTTTATATGTAGGTCAAATGTTAGATTATCATCTACTATCATCCCTAATAGTTTGCTATGAGAGGTGACTTAAGTGGTTGTATTATCAAGAGAGAGCTTTAATTTTTGTTTTTTCATGAGAGAGGGATTTAGGGAAAAAAGTAGTAGTTTGGTCTTTTTTTGAGTGCATGAGTTGTGAATTACAAAGCCATTTTTCAATGGCTGTTAAAGCTTCCTGAGTAATTTTTTTTGTAGCTGTACCATGTTGTCAGGTGTGCAAATGAGGGTGGAATCATCTGCATATTGTATTAGGGTGTCTTGTTGTGTGGAAGTATAGAGGGTGTTGGTGAAAATGTAAAAGGGGGGGACCAAGGATAGAGCCTTGGAGTGACATTTTATTGCCTGATACCTAAAGGACAGGTAGCTTTTGAACCACAGAAGGGTGGCTTGAGAAAGACCTAGTGAGGACAATGGAAATAGGAGTTTGCTGTGACATACTGTGTTGAAAGCTTTAAACAATTCTAGAAATAAGGAAGAGACTAGTTTGCCATTTTCTCAAGCTTTATTGATAGCACCTGTATAAGTTATAAGTGCATTGCTAGTACTATGGGAAGGATGGAAGCCATGTTGTGTAAGAGATAGATGTTCTTCCTGCAGGAGATAATCTAGCAATTGTTTCTGAGTACATTTTTCAAGTATTTTAGTGAGGGAAGATAAGATTGCTATAGGTCTGAAGTTTTTAATGTCTGTTGAATTACCTGCTTTGTGCAGTGGGATAATGTGTGACTTTTTCCAGAGAGAGAGAACGTGAGATTCCTGGAAAGACCTATTTATAAGGATTGAGACAGCATAGGCAATGCTATTGGCTATTTTTAGGCATTCATTTGGAAGGTCATGAGATGAAGAAGAGCATGGTTTAAGTTTGTTGAAGAGTAGTTTTATATAGGATGTGGTCACAGGCTTGAAGGTGAAAGTGCATACGGTGATATGTGGCTGTTGGGCAGGAAAGGGATTAGATGTTGAGGAAGCCTTAGTTAGAGATGCTACACTGCCTATAAAAGCTATATACTACCGGTAAAATAAGAGATGAACTGTATTGCAGTTTCGAGTGGTGAGTTATCTGGCGAGGGGTTTGGGTTGAATTTTTGGCAGGGATGCAAGATTTCTTTAAGGGGTGTCCAAAATATTTTAGGGTTAATATTATTCTGAAAGTTATATTATAGCTTTTTGTCTTCATTTGTTTGCTTTTTAGTACTATTTCAGGTTTTCAAGGTATTGAGGTGTTTTATATTTTTGCAATTCTTTCCATGTTTTTTCTCTTTTTTGCATTAGCACTCTACTCTTCTTGAATAGCTAAATTGCAATATATGTTATCAGGCTCTTCCTTCTAGGAGGTGCAAAGCTGTTTAAGATATTTAGAAAGGTTGAGTTGAATTCAGATACAGTATTGTCTAAGGGAAGGGTTTTTAGGAAGTTCTAGTTAGTTGATGATAGTGTAGTAATCAACATTTCTGGGTTAAAGTTGGAAAGGGTACATGTTGTTTTATAAATATGCTGTTTAACTGGATGTGTGAGATGTTTTGTTCTGCATACTGGCAGATGATCACTGAGGGTCTGAAATTGCATTTGTTCTGGAGTGTTTCCTGGAGTCTGATGCCAGGAGCCAATTCAATAGACAATTTGATGTCTTGCTATAATGTGTGGGGCTATTAATTAGTTGTGTGAAACCATATAAGTTCATGATAGATATAGGGGAGTTAGCATTTATATCCAACCAATTGAAATTCATATCACCTAATAATATTATTTCTTGTGGAAATGTTATGGATAACCAATGTAAGATATCTTCCAGTATAGCTATATTGTCACCAGGAGGGATATAAAGGACAGTAATAAATATTTGTTTATAATTCTTTATTTTGAAAATAACCATTAAGAAAGTCTGCTGAACTGAATTTTGGTGTTGGTTTGCTGTAAGAGGAAATGTGGTAGGTACCAGGAAATATTAAAGCAATACCACCACCCTTCCTCTTTATATGTTCATTATGGATGGTGATATAGCCAAGAGGTGGAATAACTTTGTTGTTGTTTATGCTGGGATTAAGAAGTTTCAGTTACAGTGGGAACATTAGGTTTATGTTGGGAAATCCAGACATATAGTTCAGCAGTATTATTTCTTATACATCTAACATTTATTGCAGCAAAAATTAGATCACCAGAGCTGTGGATTAGCTGTTTTTCAGTTACAGAAGTGTGTGGGAGAGAATTATCATTGTGTTCATTGTGATAGGTGGGGTCAGAATTAGGGTGTATATATCCTCCTAGAAGGATTTTTGTAAACTGGAGAATGATACATACATATTTTTGGAGAGGATTCTTGCACTTAGTTTTATTTTGGTTTGAGATGAAGTGCAATTAATCAGCCTATGTTTGGAATAAAGGTGAGGGGCAATATTAAATAGGTTTGGTACAATGTTTGGAGAGTAAAAAGAGGAAATATCAGTAGGCGGTTGTGACAGAGTTGGAGTGATTTTGTATGATATTATTGAGCCATGGTAGGATGAAAGATGGCACAGTAGGAGGAGAATAATAGAGGATAAGTTAAAGAATAGTATAATTAAGTACAGGTATCTGTATTTTGCAGATGTCTGGTAGTGGGTGTGATGATGTGAGGTAGTGCCAGCTATGCCAGGGAGAGTAGCACAGTGTATGTGTAACATATGCCAGTATAGCTAGTTGGAGTTTTGTAAAGAATTATATGTCATTTGAATATCAGACTGATTTGTACAGATGCTTGTGTTAAAAATACATTTGTAAAGTTGCTTGTGTTAGAAATGTATCAACAGTGGGTCCTGCTAGATAGAAAATAAATATACCTGTATGTCAGACTGTGTTGTTGTTACTTATGAAATGTATATAGTTTAACAGAGGATACTAGAAGGGAAGGGTTTAAGCTCAGCCCAGCTAACTTTAAGAAAAATAGCCTGAAATTAAATTACTTGGTTTAGGCCATAAAGATTTTATCTCACAAGTCTGAATGCAGCCAAAGACTCAGTGTCTGTGGAAAGCCTGGACTAGGATCCTGCTCTATTATCCTTAGTGGTGAACTAATTGCTATCCTGGGGTGCCAGAGAATGGCTTGTAAGTTTCTGTAGGAAGGACGGAAGTATTGGAATTGTTTTATGCTTTCCAGATGCTGTAATAAACCTTAGCTAAACTTCTATGTGTGTATTGTGACACATCAGTGCCAGATCCTGGCTCAGTTTCTACTGAGATGGTAGTGTGGGAACCACAGAGTCAGGTGACCAGATATGATGTCATTCTGTAGCCAGCACTGAAGTTGTATTTGAATATGAGTGAGAGATGGGAGTGGTGCAGTCTGTTTTTGGACCTGACAAGACACTCATCCACTTTCATCTTGCCTTACTTTAGAAAGTAACTAGGGAACAGTAATTCTCCAGTCAGTTAAAAAAATAGTGAGATTAGCTAAATGTTGTTTTTTTCTATATCTGTCTGTCTTTCCATCCATATTGTTTTTATATTTTTTGTGAATGAAACTCTTGTGTTTATTGTAAATAGATATTCAGTATTCTCATTTTTTTTTATTGTTTATTAAGTATATCTATACCTTTCAGTGTGGCTGGTCATTTAGAAAATATTTATCCTTTGAGAGTACTTGCATTTATTTAGTGACACTGTGGCTCCATATTCTTGAAATTCTTACCACTTGGTTAAGCACTACCATTTGTATAAGTATTAATTTTAATAAGTGTAACTGGGTACCCTATTAAGAGACTTAAAGTAGCTGGCTTTACATGTTCTGGTGGCAGCAAATCTACCTTATATTCTGGGCACAGGTGTGTGTGACAGTTACTTTGAACAGGGACACTGAGAACACTGATTTCACAAAGAGGATCGTGGACTTTGCTTTGAATACCTGACTAAAGATAAACTCTGTAGTGGTCACAGTGCCTGGAGAGGAAGCCCAGCTCCAGGACTGGAGTGTGCATTCCCTGTCTGTTGTTAACGGAAATTGTACTTGGTGCAGAGGACTGCATGTGAAAATACTGTGTGTGTCTGTTTTTCGCAAAGTGAACATTCCCCACTGGTGCTAGTGGTGGGGATTGAGGCTCCTTGATCACTGGCCCAGACAAGGGATGTCACAATGGGAAAGAAGCAATGAAAAAGGAAACAAGAAGTTGCAAGACACTAGGAGATTCAGTGATGGTGGATTCTGAGAGGTGGAAGAGGATAGGTAAGGAGAGAATTATTTTCTATAAAAGAAGAGAGGTAGATTGTCCTGGTATCTTCTATGGAATATAAGAAATAGAGGAGTATTAAAGGCTAGATTATAAAGATATAGTCATAATAATAAGAAATTAGGGTTTCTTTGGTAAAAGAAAAGGATACAATGCAGAATAGATGGGTACTGTTTGGAAGGGTTGTAATTATAAATGGATATAATGCAAAATATTATGAGAAGGAGAAAGATAATTGGGACTGGAATTCAAAACTGAATAACGATAGGGAAATAGGAAACAAGAAACAGATGTGTATGCATAGAAGTAGAAAGGTCAATCAGGGATGGTTTTGGAGTAAGAGTCACAAGAGAAATATGTATGTAGGCAGTATAATATTAGAGTAATAGGGTGTGTGAGGCAGTTTGGGGCTAGGGTAGGGGAATGAAGCAAAGCCAAGTATAGCAATGCTGAGCATAGCAGGCTTCCAACCCTCAGGTCAATTTATAAGTGAAAGCAATCAGTCTATTACCAGAACAAAGCAATTAACAAAGAGGTGGGAGTAACACAGGATGTCCATCATTTCCTGACACTAACTGGTATATGTGGTATAGTCTCCTGGTCAAGCAAAAGGAGACAGTGGCTAGCTTAGTAAGAGGTGCTTAGAGTGCATGCTCTATTACACATGGATGTTCAATCACAGATTAGGAATGTATTTAACTGATTAAAATAAATACACGTCAATGTTCTTCATGATAAATATGCTTACATTAAGCAATGTCAAAATTCTCAGTAAGCTTGTAGGTGCAGGACCTTGTGGCAGAGCTCCTGTAATATTGAGGTCGGATGTAGTGACTGCAGGCACTGCTGTATGACAGAAGATAGTGACTGAGTGTAAGAGGAGACAACAAACTTATTTTTTGCAGTGGGGGCAAGCCCCCCTGCACTCCCACCCTCCTGCATTTATATATACCATCTCTAAGATTACCATACTCCCAAGAAAGGGGAATATTCCAAGAAATGGCATCTAGGACTTAGTGTATGTAAGTCCATTCTTTCAGCCTTACATCCTCCATATTTTGGGACTCGCTTTAACTGGTCCCAACATTTCAAATGGTATCCATTATGGTTCCATAGTCTCATCAGGTCTTCTTTAGACCTACATCTGCCTCTTGCTCTAGATGTTATTTCCATAATCCTATAAGGCTTTCTGTGCAAAAGAATCTGCCTCATTCAGATGTAAATTGTATACATTCCAGGTCCCACTTAAACTCTCTCCTTCTACATCTTTCTTTCTTTTTTCTTATGTACACTCATCAGCTACTCTCTGGTGATATATTAAGTCTGGATTATTCCTTTGTTTCCTTTGGAGTTCAGTACTTTATTACAGTAATCTACCATCCCATCTCTCTGGCCTCACAGCTTAGTTTGTTCACAACAATGATGTTCTTATCTCTCTAAAGCTTGCTATACTGAGCAATACCCTTCAAAATGCCCTACAGTCATATTTTATGTAAGTTCATTGTCTGATATTGTGTCTTCCTCACTCTTTTGGAGTTCTTACTCTTAGTCAGTACATTACCCAGGTTCCATCCACACTAGCTTTCAGAACTCTGTACTTCTTATCAGTAGATTCCCACTGGTACATTTAATTAGTCCAAGCTGTTTGCACTGAAATCTGCACCATTTCTCTTGTCAGTAGCACACAGAATGACATCACTGCCCACTCTTTGTTCTACCTTCTACAACTATTCTGAACAGGACTAGGACTGACCGTAATACTGAACCTTTGTAACGTCTCACTTTTATCATTTGGTAACTTCTGACTCCACAGCATTTTAAATTGCTGCCCTTTATTTTATCTGTGTTGCCCACCTCACTAGTCACATTATCAAGGTGGTCTCCATCCTGTGTATTTCATCCTGACTTAGTGGCCTCATGTGTCACGTTATATCAAAGGCCATACTGAAGTCAATTTGTATCAGTGTCTACAGTTTCCCTTGCCTGTAACAGCTGCAGCCTAATCAAAAAGTTGTCTAAAACTTGACTGACAAGATATTTGTTGTACAAAGTCATGTTGTTCCCTATATGCTATACTGTCTGCATTCCAGAATTTGTTTGCCTCCTCTCCAGAGTGCTTCACATCTGTTTCTAAGAAATGGGCAAGCACCTTGGCAGCCAGTCAGTGCCCAACTTTCACTGTCTAGCAGTTAGCTCACAGGACTAAACCTACAGCTTGTTAATGAGCTACTTCCTATCCCAAGGCTGTAGGGTTTGAATCTTTCCACCTTCATTTAACTACCATGTGACTTTGAGCAAATCACTTAACCAGACAAAGCCCTCACATTGATGATACAGGATAGCCACTGTCCTAGGGATATATATCCCCTTCCTCAGAGGTACAGTGACCTTGCAGTCAATTGCATTAAGTAGGATATCAGAGAATACAGCTTGGATGATCTTGGAGGCTTTACCACCTAATGAAGAGGATATATGTAACTTACATTGAAAGTTCTCATTTTTGTGAAACTAATTTTATCCAGTTCATTTTCTATTTTATTTATTTTTATTTATCTATCTTTTGTTGACCAGGTTATTCTGACTAGGCTAGTAGCCTCTTTTCAAGGGAGATCCAAGGTGGTATTTATACTACTAGGGGAAATTTGGCCAAGGTATCAGAGAACTTCCCCAATTTGATTAGAGTACTGGGAAGCAATTTGCAGTTACACTTCCTGCTTCCAGTCTGGGAGCAAAGCTGGCTTGAAGTAGCAAGGAAGCAATATGCTGGAGAGCAGTGTGAGTGATAATGGAAGCAGATAGAGAGAAGGAGATGCAATGGTGAAGGCAGTCGAGCCTTCTCAAGAAAATGTATTTATGGAGAAGGAGATCATTATAGCAGAGCAGTGGAAGAAGGAGGCTAAGGCATTTCAGGAGGAGAAGAATTATACAGTGATGTTATTTCACAAAATGTTATTTGAGGGTAAAGGAGAGTGGCAGGTTGAATGTATTGTTACAACCCTCCAGTCTGGAGGGTTGCGGGATATATGTTTAAAAGAGTTGATTAATCATTGTGAACTAGAGAGTGAAAAAGTAGCATCACGAGGAGAAATAATGGACAGAATCCAAGAGGAGTAAATACAAGAAATAAGGTTAGAAGAAAAGAAATTATATGCAAAACTGTGAAGGAAGGCAAAAAAAGAATGAAAAGAAATTGGAAGTGAAAAGAAAACATTGGGTAAGAATAAGTAGAAAAATAGAAAAACAAGTGGACAGGTATTAAATGTGGCACAGCATCATATCTCCACTGGATGTTGAACCCAGAGAGGTAAGAACATTTATTTGTATTAATAAAGATTCTTTTTGTGACATTTTTTGAAGTCATAATGTATGGAGAATGTTTTAGAGCAATATGAAAGAAAAAAGAATGATAATCCGTGGAACTTGTATGTGATTATTGCAGAAGTTGAAAGCAAAACTTTGAGAGATTACTTAAAAACTGTGTGTATAGAAGTATGGAATATTACAAAGATTTATGACGGTAGAGGTTTATGGACTGGGGGATGGGAATGTGGCTTAATATTGCAAATGCAGATTATAAAAGATAATAATGTGCCTAGTGTCATTAATGTGGAAGGGAACAGGGGTTTGGTGAAATACTGGGACAACCAAAGTCCTATTTTTTCTTTGGCAAAAATGACCGTTTATATTAGTATTTCTAGGAAGAGTGTTAATAATGAATATAAAATGGAAGAATGAAGTGTGCAAAATTGTGACATTATATGCGTATGATGTACAAACACAAAGAAAATTTATGTTTAGGAAAATTGTTGATTATGTTAGGCTTAATAGGCAAATTATATTAGTAAGAGATTTAAACTGTGACTTAAGACAAAGGCGAAAAAAGGAGCAGCTGTTAAAGTTATTTCAGAAATATTAAACAGTGGTAAAATGTATTTATTGGATAATAAGCAATGGACTTAAAATGTTTCATAAAGATATAAAAATGTCAACGGTTTTCAGAACTTGTGGCAATCTGGGTAGAAGTTCAGGATAAGGAAGGCTATATTAAAATAGGTAGAGGCATTAAAAGATTAAATGAAACAGAATTAAATGAAGATATAAGAAGTATAATTCTACAATTATAGTTAGATCATATCAATGTGCGGAGGTTTTACAAAAATTGGTCGAGCTGATGAATAGCTTTAAAGGAAAAATATAAAAATGAGCTTTTAGAATGACAAAGGACAAAAAGAAAACTAGACAGTTGAAAATATAAAGACATTACTAATAAAATTTTTGGAGATATAATAAATAATAAAGAAGGATTTATAGAAAAAGAAAAATAAATACATGAAATGGATCAAGAAAAGATTAGAAGGATATTGTTTAAACAAAAATATTTTTACAAAGAAGAAAAGAGGAAGTAATAACCTAAGTAAGATGGTTTAAGAAAATAATCGAATAACAAGAGGATTAAGAGGTAAAAAAGGCAATATAGTAAAAACACAGAAAGAAATAATGCAAGTAATAAGAAAGTATATTATGAAAACATTTGTTAGAAATGGAAAGAAAAGAGTATAAATGGAACTTCAAAAAAATTGGATAAAGACGATAATAAGGAAATGGAAAAGAAAATTACTATAACCAAAGTGAAAAAGGTTTTAAAAACAGCAAACCTAGAAGCTGCTACAGGAATAGGTATAATTGAGTAGTTGATTTACAAAAATATGAATGAATGGAAATAAAAATACCTAGTAGATGTTTTAATGAATGGTTAGAAAAAGGCATACAAGATGAGAAAATATGTATGGGTATAATTAACTTTGTAAGGAAAAGGGAGATAAAACAAAATTGGAGACCTATAGTATTAAATAATGTTGCTTATAAGATATTTATGAAAATAATACAAATAGAATAGAAGGCAAAGTAGATAGGCTATTAAATGAAACATTTTTTGCAGTAAAAGGGAAACAAGGTCAAGAACATCTACCAATAATAAGAAAAATAGTAGAAGATGTAATAATAAGAAAAGCAGATGGTAAAGTCTTAATGGAAGATGATAGTAAAGTATTTGATAAAATGCAACATGCAGTGCTATGAGAGATTTTATAAGAATATGATTTAAGTAAAAAAAATGATTAACATGTTAAGACTAATGTATAATAAAAATAAAGTAAATTGGTGGTCATTGGTTGGATAAGTGAGAAAATAGAGTTAGAAAGTGACATAAAACAAGGTTGTCCAGTAAGTAGTATATTGTTTGCATTATTAATAACTGCAATTGTAAATAATGTAAGTTTAACATTAAATGAAGATAGATACTGTACAATATTAGGAATACAGATCCCACCAATGTTTTCATTTGCACATGATTTAGTATTAGTAGTTAAGAATGAAGAAGGGATGAAAACAGCTATTAAGACACTAAAAATGAAATTAAAAGTGCTAAGTTTACGTATTGATGAGGAAAAAAGTAAAGGATTAGGGTTTTTAGCTATAATAGAAGGTATTCAATTTAATAAGGAAAAGAGAAAAAGTGTGATTAAAGTTTGGTAATGAGCAACAGAGGTTAATACAATGGAAGAATATGTTAATATTTGCTTGTTCTGGTGAACACTTAAACTTACATAGCGGAAAAAAGTTTATTTGCTAAATTCAATGATATTAGGGAAATAGCTTATTTGGCAAGTGTATTTGTGATGCCAGTTGAATTTGAAAAGAATTATTGTCCATATGATTTGCCTTTATATGGGGTACATGATTAAACCCAATCAAAAGAAGAATTATTTACGTTTGTAAAAAAGGTGGATTAGGTATAATAAATTCAATAGTACATATAGCATCACTGATTTTTTATAAAATATTTACTGGATGAAAGAAAAAACAGGGAAAATATAGAGATATTTAGGATAAACTCAAACATTTTAAAAGAAGTAAATGTATAATAGATACAGAAATGAGGTTATATAAAAACATATTGTCATGGAAGGTTGATGTAAACAATATAGAAAAGAATAGAATGGAATGATGTGAAAATATAATGGAAAGGTGTTATTATATTTTTTCCACCGAAGCATTTAGAAGAAAAAAAAAAGTAAAATTAAGAATGAATATATGTACAAAATGTATTGAATGTACAGATTTCTTATGGATATTATCTGTAAATAAGTTTCCGGTTAAGGCAAATATGTCATACTAACAAATGGAGGAAAGAATTTGTATATACTGTGGAGAGGTGGAAACTACATAACATGTGTTTATGAAATGTGATAGAGTGAAGTAATTATGGAAACAAATATATGAAAAAGAATGTATGAAAGTATTGAAAAATGTAAATTTGGATATGATAGAATATGGGTGCTATGAAAATGTAAAACAAAAAGAGGTGGATAAATGGGATGAAAAGTTGTTTGTATAATACAGATTATATAGAATGAGAGGTTAAATGAAATAAGATTTAATGGAAAATGGTCATTGTCAGATATTCTGAAAAAGATAAGATTTTGGTTATGGAAAAAAGCAATGAGGGGATTAAAATGTAAGAATATAAAAATATACAAAGTAACTGTGTATAACTGTAAATTGTGTATATAAAATGTATATTGTAAACTTTAAATAAAGAACCCCTACTCTTTTCACAAATTGAGGATGAAATTCAGTGTTTCATTTCCTGCTTCCATTTCAGGCTTAGTGGCAGTCCAGAGAAGCAGGAAGTACAAAGGACTAAGATTGAGGAGATGGCAGTGACAAAGATTCATGCTCCTTGCAACAAAATTTTCAGTTGCTGAGAAATGTGAGTTGGAAGGGTTGAAGAGTGATGTCTGTAAAAAGGTAGTCGAGCCTTCATTAGCAGAAGGAGCACCTGGTGTAGATGTTTTGAAGGCAGCTGAGCCTTTAGGAATACTGTTTACTGAGGAAAGAGATGAGAGGGAAAGGGAATGAGAGAAGGTGGGTGAACCTTCACAGGACTCCGAAGCAGTTTTTTTCAAAAGAGACTGTTTGAAGATGAAGTTTGAGCCAGAGTGGTTATATCATTACAGTCCTCCAATTGGGAGGGTAGCAGGATCGTGATTGTAGTACTTAATTGTGCAGAGTGAACCAGAGAGTGGAGAACAGTTTCATAGGTGGATATAATGGAAAGTGTGCAGGAAGAAATATGCAGATAAAGTAACAGAAGGAGGAAGAAGTGAAGAGAAGAAGACTGAACAAAGGAACAAGAAATATATAGTAAGAATTAGCAGCAAAGAAGAAAAAAGTATGGACAGGTATGATGTTTGTGAAAATATAGTAGCACTTCTGTGTACTTCACCACAAGCAGCAAGAGTTTTTATACATATTAATAAAGATTCTTTCTGTGATATTACATTTGAATGTACTCAATGTGTGGAAATATTTTTGGGAGGATATGAGCTGAAAAAGAACTGTATATTTTTCAAGTAATTCATAGAGAAACAAAAAATAAAATATTTATTCAGTTCCAAACTGAAATTGAAACAAAGACACTTAAAGAACACTTAAAGACTCTGTGTAAAGAAGTGATGGAGATTATAAAAATGTATGATAATGGGGGCTTATGGACTCAAGGTAATGTAATGTAATGTTGCATTAAAAAGGGAAAGTTATAGAATTATGTATTTTCCATGCATGGTAAATGTGGAAGGGAACAAAGGTACAGTAAAATACTGCAGGCAACTTTTTTTGTGGAAAATGTAATAATTTAATTAGTAGTTGTGACAATAGAAAATGTTATAGTTGCGGTAATGTCAGTCATGATGCTAAAAGATGTGAACTGAAATTTTTAAGTTTGAAAAAAAAAACAGCTGTAAAGAAAGTATAGTAGAGAATAAGGAAGGGAGCTGTACAGAACAAGAGCTTCAGCAAGACATAGAAGAAAAGGAAGAAATGGAACCAGAGCAAGAAAAAGTGCAAGGTTAACAGATAATGATAGAAAATAGTGAGACAAAAGAAAAAAAATAGTAAAAGGAAAAGCAAAACAAAAAAGGAGATAATAGAATGTCAGAAACAAATGAAGAAGAGATGAACTGGAGAGTAGTGAAAGGAAGGAAAAATTCTATTGGAAAAAGGGTAAAAGTTAGGAAAAGAAAATCCACAGGTTTAGATGCAAAAGACAGTAAGAAACTGAAAGGATAGACATTCACATGAGAATAAAGGATGTATGAATAGCATGAATTAAATTAAGAACTGACAATATTAGCAATGAATGTTAACAGTACAAATAATATAAAACAGAGATTAGTTGTATTAGAACGGTGTGCAAAGCTGGACATGAACATGATTATTTTAGAAGATATAAGAATACCATCAGAAGGAAAGAGATTATGAATGAAAATATTATGGAGGGGGTGATATTATTTGGAATATAGGGATAGAAACATGTTCAGGTATAGCAGCATTATGTAAACCATCAGTAAAAGTTTTGGATTTTACCTTAGTTGTAAAGGGGAGAATAAGGATTGTAGATCTGAGATGGAAATGCCAGGTTTACAGAATTATTGCAATATATGCATACATGACAAAGAAAGGAAGAGAGAATATGTTTTAGAAAATATTAGATTATGTAAGTGTAACTATGTTTTTTGATATTAGTAGTTGATTTGAATTGTGATTTAAGAAAGAAATATGAGAGTAGAGATGCAAAAATAATGTTAGAAGTTATGAAAAGTGGGAAACTATCTGAAATAATAAACAATGGACATATAGAAGAAGTAATTTAAGGACAACAATAGATTACTTTATTATTACTAAACGTTTAAAAATAGTACAGTAAGGGACAAAATGTACATGATTTTCTCATCATTTATCAATTTAGATAAAAATTCAAGGAAAATATATAAAATAGGTAACGTTATTAAGAGAATAAATGGAAAATAATTAGATAAGGAAGGAATATAGATTAGACAGTTATGGAAATATCATGTGGGAATGACAGAATTTTATAAAAAATATATGTCATGGTGGATAAGTTAACAAAGATAAATATAAAAATGTTATATGGAATGCCACAGTAGTATAATGAAGGAAGAATTGAATAATGCATTAAGAATGGTAAGTCTAGAATCAGCACCTGGACCACATGGTATAGAATATCATGTGTATGAAAATGTTAGATTTGGTAGAAGAAATATTTTGTACAGTTGTTAAATGAATGGTTAGAAGAAGGCTTTGGGCAAGAAGAATGTATTCAGGCTGTTAAGTTTATATGAAAAAAAGAGAAAGATGACATAAAAAATAGAGGTCAAATGTATTTGATAATTTGCATTATAAGATATTTATGAAAATAGAAATAAGATTAAACAAAGTATTAGAGGATACAATATTTGGAAGGAAAATAAAAATGAATCCAAGAAATACTAGTTATAGAAAGAGAAAGCAAATGCAAATATGACTCAGTCATTGTACATGCTGGTGTGAATGACCTGAGACTTACCTCCTTGGACTACACAAAAAGAGACATAGAGGAGCTCTCTGATCATGTAGCCCAGGCTGGTATGACCCTGACCTTGAGCAGCATCTTACCCTCACCTAGAATGACGCCACAGTGCAAAGACAAAATGATCAATTTTAACAATTGGCTACAATTTTGGTGTCATTCAAAGGGGATCCAGTGTCTGTCAGCCTGGGATGACATGCTCGACAAGCCACGTTGCTTCACTAGGGACGGCTTGCACCTGTCACCACTGGGCTTTCAGATATTGGCAAAGGCTCTTGCCACCCCCGTAGTGCCTTTTTAGGCAAGGCTCAAAAGTCAAACCCACCCCCATAGACAGCACAAGGAACAAGAAACTAAGGGTAATGCTGCTAAACGCCAGAAGTCTTAACCTCAAGATGCACGCACTCGAAGCCCTCCTCATTATGGAGAACATCGATATCAGTGCAGTGACAGAAACCTGGTTCAAGGCTCCAGAGAGCATCCCAGCACTACCAGGCTATACCTCATATCATGCTTTTCGGCCCCAAAACCCGGACCGAGCCACAAAAGGAGGGGGAGTTTCCATATTTATCAAGGATATCCACACCTCCAGGTTAGTGGCATTGCACGAAGTATCGGAGACCATCCATGTGCAACTAACAGTGGGCAAGACTGCTTTTCAGTTTATAGCATCCTACAGACCACCCTCTCAAAGTCAGGAATCCCATTCGGCTTTCCTGAAAACATTGGAGAACATGAAGATCTCTCCGAACACCATTATATTGGGCGACTTCAACTACTCAAACATTGACTGGAAGCATTACTCAAGCCCCAGCACCTTAGCCCAAAGATTCCTGGAAATTATAAACTCAAATGCTATGGAACAACTAGTCACCACTCCCACAAGAGGGGACAACATACTAGACCTGATCATTACCAACATGGGGACTCTATGCTCCACACCAGAAGTATATCCCTCATTGGTAAGATCAGACCATAAAATAATTTCACTGGATGTCCACATCCCGACCCCACCCCCAGCCCAGAAAACCACAGTGAAAAACTTCTCAAAAGCGAACTTCTCACTTCTCAAAACCGAAGTGGAATCCTTCAAGGCCCCAGGGCCAGTGGAAACTACAGCCCAAACTGCAGAATCCTATATAAATGCATTCTACGGACATCTCCAGGAATGCATGGATCATGCTATCCCAAACAAAACTAAGACCCAATCATCCAAAGGCAGGCATCCAGTCTGGTGGACCCCTGCCATAAATAAACTGTACAACAGAAGGAGGAAGCTACTACATGATAGAGCAAAATCCCTAATAGGGAAGGCATCTCTGATCAGTACTAGCAAAAATTACGATCCCTCATAAAATCCTCCAAGGCCAGCTTCGAGAGAAAAATTGCACAGGACACCAAAGACAATCATAAGGCTTTTTCAGTTATGTTAGAAACCTGGGATGCAACTCCCAGACTTGTTCTGAGTTGATTCTAAACAACAAAAATACACTGAACCCACAGACATCGCCAATATCCTGGCAGACAGGTTCAGTGCAAACTCCCCTCCCCCAAAACAGCAAGTATCTATCCCGGCAGGGGTCTGCCTCCCAAACATCTCAGATGCTCAGGTGAAGGCTGCCCTCTCCAAAGCAAAAAACACTGCTTTCATGGGACCAGATGGCGTCCCAGGTTGCATCCTACATGAACTACAAGAGGAACTAATCCCTCAAATAAAACAGCTATACAATCTCAGCCTCACTACAGGAAATGTGCCCACAGAATGGCGTACAGCAACAGTGGTCCCACTCCACAAAGGTGGAGCCTCTACGGACCCTGGAAACTATCGCCCCATAAGCCTGACTAGCTTAGTCTGCAAGGCTATGGAGAGGATCATCATGGAGCTCATAAACAAAGACATTGGGGACCTACAGACACTAGATACTACCCAGTTTGGCTTTGTCAAGGGCAAATCCTGCCTTTTGAACCTGGTTGACTTCTTTGAAACAGTCACCAAAGCCATAGATGAAGGGAAGGTAGTCCACACAGCCTATCTGGACCTTGCAAAGGCATTTGACACAATACCCCACTCGGGCATCATAGATAAGCTATCCAGCTTAAATATAAACCCCTATGTCACAAGATGGGTCGCAAACTGGCTCAAAGACAGAACCCACAGAGTGAGAGTTGCTGGAGCCATGTCAGACTCGAAACCGGTCACAAGTGGTGTCCCACAGGGTTCTGTCCTGGGACCACTCTTGTTCGGTATATACTTTTCCGAGGTACAGGCAAACGTGGAAGGACTATGGCTCACCAAGTTCGCAGACGACTGCAAGCCGGGCGCCATAATCAACTCTCCAGATGACACAAACATCCTTCAAAAAGGTC
Organism: Protopterus annectens; assembly: GCF_019279795.1. Taxonomy (NCBI): domain Eukaryota; kingdom Metazoa; phylum Chordata; order Ceratodontiformes; family Protopteridae; genus Protopterus; species Protopterus annectens. The sequence goes on along the minus strand of NC_056725.1, from coordinate 1,777,878,253 downwards.
TCACAGAGACAGATAACTGGTGCCAGTGCCATGGTGTAAAGCTAAATGCCAAAAAATGTATAGTCATACCCTTTGGCAAAAACAATGTGCCCACAAATTACCACATAGGCGGAAACCCATTAAGTACAGAGAAAGTTATTAGGGACCTGGGGACCCAAGTTGATAGCAATCTCTCCTTTGAAAACCACATTGCCAAAGTGGTTAGAAAGACCTTCTACATAGCCCACCTCACCACGAAGGGTTTCACATCTAGATCAAGAGAGGTAATCGTGCCCCTTTATTCATCCCTCATCAGGCCCATCATAAAATACAATGCCCCTTTTGGGATGTACCTTACCCGACACCTGCAGCAATTAGAAGGACCCCAAAAGTATCTCACCAAGAGGATCAAGGGTCTCAAACAGATGCCATATGCTGCTCGGTTAAAAAAACTCCAGCTCTACTCAGTTGCATACCGCCTACTTTGAGGCGATCTATGCCTGACATACAAAGCTATGTCAAATCCAGAATTAATGGACATGCTCCACCTCAGTAAATATAAATCCCTTAGAGCCACACGCTCGAGGGACTTGAACCTCAGCACAGAAATAAATAGAACTTGCTGGAGGGACAGGTTCATAACCCAGAGGCTCCCTTCGCTCTGGAATAGAATTCCAGTTCATGTGAGGCAGAGCACCTCACTGAATCTCTTCAAGAAGAATCTCGATAAGTGGATGGGGGATCGTAGGTTTGTCCCAGGGATTACTCCCATGTCACTATTAGACAGAGGCACAGTAAACTAAACCTTAAAAAGGGCACAGTATACTCAAATCAAGGGGTGGTGTAAGCCATACAGAATCAGGCTAGGCTTATAATTGCCCCAAGGCAGATAGCCTAGTATGAACCTATGAACCTATGAAACCGCACATGATATCATAAATAGGAGAGCAAATGCAAATAGTATGGTAGGCAAATTAAATAAAGCATTTGATAAGATACACCATGAAATTTTATGGGGTATAATGAAAGAATATAATTTAAGTGAAAAGATACAAAAGATATTTGAGACAGCATAAAAGAATAATAAAGCAAAAGTGTTAGTGAATGGATGGTTAAGTCAGGAAATAGACAAAAACAGTGGTTTAAGACAAGGATGTCCTGTGAGTAATATTTTAATTGCATTAGTTATGAACACAGTGGTGAGTAAGTTATATATGTCATTGAAGGTAGCAGAATATAGGACTTCAGAAGGAATTAGAATACCAGCTATGTTCACATCTACAGATGACATAGTATTAGTAACAATGAATAAACAATGGATGGAGGAAGTTATTAAAATCCTTAATAGACAGTTGAAGGCTATAGGTATGAGTATAAAGTGAAATAAGAGCAGATGATTAAGGAAAGAAGGCAATATACAGAATATAATGCTATTACCTATAAAATTCAGAAATGAAATGGTAAAAATAAAGCAATGGGAAGATATAATAAAATTGAGGAATATATGTTTATATATTGGAGAACTTATAAGATGTCATATAATAAACAGTGTAATAAATTATGGTTTATTAGGAAAAATGACATATTTATTCCTGAAAAATATGAGAAAGAACTTGTGAAAATTTTATTTTCATTCATATGGAAGTCCAGACAGAAGCCTGTAAAAAGCAGAATATTATATGTTAAAGAAGAAGAAGGAGGAGGATTGAGATTGATAAATCAAGTGCTGTATGCAGCATCACTGAATGTACATAAAGTGTTAAAGTTGATGAAAGAGGGAAATAATTCATTACTAAGTATGATAATGAAACAAAAAACTATAAAACAATATGGTGGATGATGAATAGATTTAAAAGATAAAAAATAATTGAATGGTGAAATTAAACAATATCAAGAGAAAATAATATTGTAGAAAAGAAAGAGAAGTGAAGTAGAAGAAAAAAGACAAACATAGTATATGAATATAATGAATAAGTATTATTGTACGGGGAAAAGATGAGGAAGGAAAAGAAAGTTCTTCAAAATCAGAACAGAATGGTGTAAAAGTGTTTAGAATATAGAAATTTTTATAGAGATTGTCCATGAAAAATGACAGTAAAAGTGAATATACTATTAAGAAAAATAAAAGAACAAATGTGTAATCATTGTGATCAGGATGAGACAACAGAGCATGTTTTCATAAAATGTAAAAGGGTAAAGAAACTATGGGAAAAGTTATGTGAAGATTACTACTTGCAAGACATAAACAAAATGGAAAATATAAATATGGATATGTTAGAATATGGATATTATAGAAATAGAAGAAGGGGATTTATAATGCAAATAGAAACATGTTTTTCTAATTTGGATCATATGGAATGAAAAATTTAATGAGACAAAGTTTAATGGAAAATTAGAGATTAGCAGATATATTAAATAAATAAGATTTTAGTTATGGGAAAAATGGTGGGGGGGTTCATAAAATTAATGTATATGTAAAGATGAAAATGTAAATAGTAAATGATGGAAAGCTGTATGTAGAAAACTGTACATAATTGTAAATAGTGTAATATATGCGACTAATGTAAATAATGTAAGTAATGTAGGCAATACATTTAATAAAGGACACCTACTATTTTCAGTAGGTACCATGCAATCTTTTACATGTCAGGCAGATGGGGCCTTGGTTTAATGTCTCCTTGGAAGGACAGTACACAAAGGAGTAAAGCAACCCTTGCAGTGTCAGAAATCAATATTGTATGCTTCACTGCAGTGTCAGAAATCAATTTACTTGGTGTGGGAATCGAATCCACAGTCTTCTGCACCAAATTTGTTTGTGTTACAGATGACTTGCTTTTGACTGCTTCTTTATGTTGCACTTAGCTTCAGCAGAGCTAGTTTCAATGTTGCAGTATGATTCATGTAACAGCAGCTACACCAAAAGACATTAGGAGGGGATGCTTGAAGTTCCCCTTAAATATTCTAATACCCCAGTCACACAGCCTGCAGACTAGAACAGATGTAGATTTATTGATCATTATAAAATGGAGTGGCTAGTACTTCGAAGCTAGGTAATTGATTTTTATTGTATACGATCTCTATAAATGAAAGTTGCAGTCTTTCACGTAATTACTAGTAAATGTTAGGTTATGTTTCAGTTTTAGTATCTTCTCAACAACAGAAGTCTAACTCTGTTTAAAAAGAACCATTATCAGCAACATGTACATCAGCCACATACAAACATATTACATTTACCATGTTGAACCTGATTCTACCACATACAAACATATTACATTTACCATGTTGAACCTGATTCTACCACATACAGACATATTACATTTACCGTGTTGAACCTGATCCTACCACATACAAACATATTACATTTACCACATTGAACCTGATTCTACCACATACAAACATATTACATTTACCACGTTGAACCTGATTATACCACATATAAACATATTACATTTACCACGTTGAACCTGATTATACCACATACAAACATATTACATTTACCATGTTGAACCTGATTATACCACATACAAACATATTACATTTACCATGTTGAACCTGATTCTACCATACAAACATATTACATTTACCATGTTGAACCTGATTCTACCACATACAAACATATTACATTTACCATGTTGAACCTGATTCTACCACATACAAACATATTACATTTACCATGTTGAACCTGATTATACCACATACAAACATATTACATTTACCATGTTGAACCTGATTATACCACATACAAACATATTACATTTACCATGTTGAACCTGATTCTACCACATACAAACATATTACAATTACCATGTTGAACCTGATTATACCACATACAAACATATTACATTTACCATGTTGAACCTGATTATACCACATACAAACATATTACATTTACCATGTTGAACCTGATTATACCACATACAAACATATTACATTTACCATGTTGAACCTGATTATACCACATATAAACATATTACATTTACCGTGTTGAATCTGATTATACGACATACAAACATATTACATTTACCATGTTGAACCTGATTATACCACATACAAACATATTACATTTACCATGTTGAACCTGATTCTACCACATACAGACATATTACATTTACCGTGTTGAACCTGATCCTACCACATACAAACATATTACATTTACCACATTGAACCTGATTCTACCACATACAAACATATTACATTTACCACGTTGAACCTGATTATACCACATACAAACATATTACATTTACCACGTTGAACCTGATTCTACCACATACAAACATATTACATTTACCACGTTGAACCTGATTCTACCACATATAAACATATTACATTTACCACGTTGAACCTGATTATACCACATACAAACATATTACATTTACCATGTTGAACCTGATTATACCACATACAAACATATTACATTTACCATGTTGAACCTGATTCTACCGCATACAAACATATTACATTTACCATGTTGAACCTGATTCTACCGCATACAAACATATTACATTTACCATGTTGAACCTGATTCTACCACATACAAACATATTACATTTACCATGTTGAACCTGATTATACCACATACAAACATATTACATTTACCATGTTGAATCTGATTATACCACATACAAACATATTACATTTACCATGTTGAACCTGATTCTACCACATACAAACATATTACAATTACCATGTTGAACCTGATTATACCACATACAAACATATTACATTTACCATGTTGAACCTGATTATACCACATACAAACATATTACATTTACCATGTTGAACCTGATTATACCACATACAAACATATTACATGTACCATGTTGAACCTGATTATACCACATATAAACATATTACATTTACCGTGTTGAATCTGATTATACGACATACAAACATATTACATTTACCATGTTGAACCTGATTATACCACATACAAACATATTACATTTACCATGTTGAACCTGATTATACCACATACAAACATATTACATTTACCATGTTGAACCTGATTATACCACATGCAAACATATTACATTTACCATGTTGAACCTGATTATACCACATACAAACATATTACATTTACCATGTTGAACCTGATTATACCACATACAAACAAATCACATTTACCATGTTGAATCTGATTATACCACATACAAACATATTACATTTACCATGTTGAACCTGATTATACCACATACAAACATATTACATTTACCATGTTGAACCTGATTATACCACATACAAACATATTACATTTACCATGTTGAACCTGATTATACCACATACAAACATATTACATTTACCATGTTGAACCTGATTATACCACATACAAACATATTACATTTACCATGTTGAACCTGATTATACCACATACAAACATATTACATTTACCATGTTGAACCTGATTATACCACACACAAACATATTACATTTACATGTTGAACCTGATTCTACCACATACAAACATATTACAATTACCATGTTGAACCTGATTATACCACATACAAACATATTACATTTACCATGTTGAACCTGATTATACCACATACAAACATATTACATTTACCATGTTGAACCTGATTATACCACATACAAACATATTACATGTACCATGTTGAACCTGATTATACCACATATAAACATATTACATTTACCGTGTTGAATCTGATTATACCACATACAAACATATTACATTTACCATGTTGAACCTGATTATACCACATACAAACATATTACATTTACCATGTTGAACCTGATTATACCACATACAAACATATTACATTTACCATGTTGAACCTGATTATACCACATGCAAACATATTACATTTACCATGTTGAACCTGATTATACCACATACAAACATATTACATTTACCATGTTGAACCTGATTATACCACATACAAACAAATCACATTTACCATGTTGAATCTGATTATACCACATACAAACATATTACATTTACCATGTTGAACCTGATTATACCACATACAAACATATTACATTTACCATGTTGAACCTGATTATACCACATACAAACATATTACATTTACCATGTTGAACCTGATTATACCACATACAAACATATTACATTTACCATGTTGAACCTGATTATACCACATACAAACATATTACATTTACCATGTTGAACCTGATTATACCACATACAAACATATTACATTTACCATGTTGAACCTGATTATACCACACACAAACATATTACATTTACATGTTGAACCTGACTATACAATTCCTTAAGACCACCACATATTTCCAAGAAGAACAATGCTGTAAAAACATTTGGAAGGACCTTATCTTCACATTTTTTTTCTTCCATTTTCTTAAGGAAATATTGTAAAATGTCTGAATGTAGACTGTTTAAGTACTAGTAAAACAAAGGATTTCAGTGTATGTGGTCCTTTTAGGTTTGACCATAGATTTCAGGGTATGTGGTCCTTTTAGGTCTGACCATAGATTTCAGGGTATGTGGTCCTTTTAGGTCTGACCATAGATTTCAGGGTATGTGGTCCTTTTAGGTCTGACCATAGATTTCAGGGTATGTGGTCCTTTTAGGTCTGACCATAGATTTCAGGGTATGTGGTCCTTTTAGGTCTGACCATAGATTTCTGGGTATGTGGTCCTTTTAGGTCTGACCATAGATTTCAGGGTATGTGGTCCTTTTAGGTCTGACCATAGATTTCTTAGTATGTGGTCCTTTTAGGTCTGACCATAGATTTCAGGGTATGTGGTCCTTTTAGGTCTGACCATAGATTTCAGGGTATGTGGTCCTTTTAGGTCTGACCATAGATTTCAGGGTATGTGGTCCTTTTAGGTCTGACCATAGATTTCTGGGTATGTGGTCCTTTTAGGTCTGACCATAGATTTCAGGGTATGTGGTCCTTTTAGGTCTGACCATAGATTTCAGGGTATGTGGTCCTTTTAGGTCTGACCATAGATTTCAGGGTATGTGGTCCTTTTAGGTCTGACCATAGATTTCAGGGTATGTGGTCCTTTTAGGTCTGACCATAGATTTCAGGGTATGTGGTCCTTTTAGGTCTGACCATAGATTTCAGGGTATGTGGTCCTTTTAGGTCTGACCATAGATTTCAGGGTATGTGGTCCTTTTAGGTCTGACCATAGATTTCAGGGTATGTGGTCCTTTTAGGTCTGACCATAGATTTCAGGGTATGTGGTCCTTTTAGGTCTGACCATAGATTTCAGGGTATGTGGTCCTTTTAGGTCTGACCATACAAGCAAAAGAACTTCATTTTTTTCTTATGGTTACTGTGGGTCTCCCAAAGTATTTCAAACATTCTGTGTCAAGTGCACATAATTTTAGTCAGGTCATAAATGAATATCTGTTTAAATTGGTTTGACTACTTTTCTTAAAAATACTTTTGTTCAACAGATAATCTTCTGAAAGATAAATTCCAAAAACGTTTAACCAAAAACAATTAAAATAATACAAAATATTTTTTTGCATGTAGGTGAGTCCCCAGGCATTTTATGTTTTGCTGTACCTGTAATAGCACTTTCTGGTCAGGCTTTAACAAAGCAGCATGCAGTGAGCATTGTGGTGTAACTGTCCACACCTTTGCATGTGACTTAACCAAAGCCCTGTTTTGTTTTGCAGACAGCACACACGTGATCCCAGTTTCCATCTGTGGTGCAACCACATGTGTGCTCAGGCAACTCCCTTGCCTCAGTCCTACCTTCCAAAATGGGAAAGCCAACACAAGCTGCTTTGCCCCATTATCTAGTCTTGCAGTACCTGAACCACTGATAAAACTTGCAACTTCTGTTTGCAAAATAACAAAGTACTACATCAACTCTGTATTGAAATGTTGGTCCAAAAACATAAAAAAAAAAAAAATATATATATATATATATATATATATATATATATATATATATATACCAACATTGCTCGTCTCCTTAAAACATACTTTTTGCAGGGAGAAAGCCCTCCATAACCCAAATTTACATATACCAGCTCTGTGATGACCATATTTCATTGAAAGGGAATATTCCATGAAGTGGTACTCCCAGATTAGTATATGTAAGTCTGGATTTTTGGTCATTCAGTCTCCTTATTTCAGCATTCAGCATTGCAATTCCTGATATTTCAGTTACCGCTACATCTCAAACATATCAAAGAACGTTTAAAAATTGTGCAGTATTAGAACTTATAAAATATTGTCTTATATCACATTCAATAACTCATTCCATTATTACTTGTTTGAAAAGTCAAAAAGCAAGTTCTGTTGATCACCAGTATAGTGGAATGTCTCTATTGTAAGAAGTGATGTCCTCAGAGCATACACTGATAACTGTGTTAAAAAATCAAAAGCTTACTAAATACATTACATTTCTAGGTAATGACATGGGTCTACATTTGTAGACCGAAATTTCACTTACCCGAAATTCATATTACTGAATCAAAATATTCGACAACCGCACAGCACTAATGTCCTGGAATCCCCGAATTTCCACTCCAGGTAAGTAACTGCTTCATCACCCTGTTGAACTTTGCCCCTTACCCCCATGGTAGTGTTATCTCAGAGTTTAAATATTTAGTTAGAGGGGGTGGGGGCACGGCCCCCCACATAGGGGGGTGTGGAGGAGTTCTGTTTTCTTCGTTCTTAGTTTTTTTTCAGGATGGCCAAGCAGTTACTTCCCTGGAGTGTAAAGTCAGTGTTCCGGGACATCAGTGTTGTGCAGTCACTAGCCTTTTCATCTTGGTGATATGAATCTCAGGTAAGTGAAATTTCTATCTACTGAAGTAGACCCAAAGACATTTATAAAGTTATAATATACAGTGCTTGTCTAAGCACATCTTAAAGATCTAAAGAAGCATAAACCACACTTTTCTACCATGTATACTATTTTCATTGTATTAAACTGCATGACATTAATTGCACTTGTTTGGGTTGATATTTTATTATATCATATGTAGTATGCTGTGCACAGCAGTAGCATTATTGCCTCACAGCAAGAGGTTCTCCTGTTCGATTCACAGCTGAAGTGCTTTCTGTGTGGAGTCTGCATGTCCTCCCTGCTGTCAAGTGGCCTCCGAAAGACATGCGTGAATGGGTGTGCCTTCGCTGAAGGTTAGGCATCAGGCTGGCAACTCAGCACCATAAAAAAAAAAATCTACTGCCAATCATTAGTGGACCGGAGTTCTGCTGTGGCGACCCCTAACTGGGAAAAGTCGAAAAGGCAAACAACAATAACAGTATGCTGTGCAGATTGTAAGCAGCTATTTGTAGTTGGTGTTCTTCGTACCTCATACAGTTATAGTGTCTTGTACTGTGCTTGGTTGTGACTGAGCAGAGTCATATGACAAGTGGAGAACTAACGGAAATGAACTAAACAGGAATGAAAGAAGTCATGTGTAAATTATCTGGGATACTCACAAAGTTACAAACTAAAACCAGACATGTGTGCATCACACAGTTTGCAAACTTCACTGCAGAGTTAGTCTGCTGTAATATTTGCCATTCTGGCTATAGCTATGGTTTTAGATATTATGTTAGTATTGGCTACATCATTTATTGGTCCACCTCCCTGCCACATCTGTCACCAACTACGTCAAGCTTCAGACATTGTAAAGTAAATGTTTCAGGGGGTGGTTGCAGGAAACCCATCAGTGGGCTATTCTGGACTCTGGGTTATGATGCCTCTGCATGTCAGTCTAAGTACACCCATCTTTGTTGTAGTTAGCAGCTCTAATATCATGCAAAAGCATAGATTTCTTTTCAGTAGCCATGTCAAATCTCAGTCCAGACTTTGTACGTTACTTCTTAATATCTCATCATTTGAATTCAAGACTCACAAATGTTAAGATTTATGTCTTTCATTTTTACTAGCTGTATTTGGAATGCAGTGCCAAATTAATTATCATACGTCTTGTGTGTCAATTGCCATTTTATCTTTATGACACCAAAGTAATTTAGTTGTTTATATAACTACGCAAATAAGTGGCATTGCCCTGTTTTTCTCAAATATAGTTTTGTGCCCTTCCTGGCATCTACCTTCTGGTGTGTCCTGCTGTCCTTCCTCAATCTCAGAAGGAAGATAGTGGCATTGTGGTATGATACTGTCCTGATGGTAGGCAATACCTTTGTCCATTGTTTGTTGTTCCATCATCCTAGTCACGCTTCATACTGTGATGTCATTGTTGTTTGTGTGCACATGCTGCCACCCGCACACTGTCTGCTATAATCTGCTTACACTCACAGCTTAGATGTGACTGTGGTCATGCTCTCTGCTGTAATCTGCTCATAGCTTACTATGATATCATTGTGGTTTGTATACACATGTTGTCAATGGTATACTATCTACTGTAATCTGCTTGTGCTCAAAGCTTGCTATGATGTCATTGTTGTTTGTGTGCACATGCTGCCACCTGCACAGTCTCTGCTGTAGTCTGCGCATGCTCATAACTTACTATGATGTCACTGTGGTCTGTGTGCACATACTGCCACCTGTATACTCTGTACTATAATCTGCAAGTGGATTTTGTTGGCCTTAGCTTGGACTACCATCCTCCACTTAGAGTGAGAGCCAAGCACAAAAATAATTCTCCCCCAAATGTCGGGACAGCCTGGATTCAAGTCACTCCCTCCCTTTCTGAGCAGGCTCCTCCAAAGTCCAGACTTGTCACATGACCCATGTGCCCTGAGTTACTGTCCTAGGCCTCTCTGCATGGTGGAGATGCTTTGAGTGGCGCTGGAATGTTTTTAGGTGTTCCCGTATCCTGGAAGTGCACTATATTGCACTAGCTCCATGAACACTCTCGTCTCTTTTGTGAGTAATAATTAATAAATCTCTCTTCCTTTTATTCCATATCTCCTTTCTGCCACTCCTAACAATTTAGGTGTAGCAACACAATGCTGAATTGTTCTATTACAGTCTAAGACTGTAGCAGTTGCATTTTCTACTGCTAAATACAAGATCACTTGTTAGTTGGCGTTACTTTTGTATAGTAACTGTATTTTTTGTAAAGTAACTATTTTTAACAGCTGTATTGACTAAATATCTCTATTCTTTGTCTCTAATGAATAGTCAGTACTGTTTATAACACATTCAATGTTTTAGTTCTTTTGCGCTTTGCATTCGGCTTTATTACTAATTTATCACTACACTCATTTTTTTCTTGATTTTAATGATTTGCCTGTTTAGTAGCTCTTGAAAAACAAAACTTTCTGGCATGTTAAATAAAAGAGCCTAATAAACAAACAAAGAAAAAAAAGGAAAACTAATTAACTAAATGAGTATTATTGTCCCCACATTTCTACATTACAGTGCATTTGAAGTAAGAAGCAACAGATACAAGCTTTTTGAAAATTGCAGTATGTAGAGAAAAATGTGTTTGAAGATGGGCAAGCACTGGATCACAGACCTAGCAACAGAATCTGTTAAACCGAATTTGCATTTTACTCTAGGTTTCTAAATGTCACTGTAATATAATACTGTGCACTGCACACCAACTCCTTGTGTCATGCACCTTTATCTACAGCATGGACATTACCAACATTGGAATGTTAGGCACTGGAAAAACATTTCTCTCTTTTGTCTGATATCATACCCCCACCCCGGGTATGTTTAGCATGGCTTAGTTCTGCGACATTTTAAGTCAATATTGGGAGTATATAGTATCAAAACTAGGATTATCCTTATTTCTAAAAACCAGGAGCTCAGCAAACAGACTGCTGCTAAATGCATTCTCAAAATTACTTGCCTGATAGTGAGAACCATTTAACTTCTATGAACTGCGTAATTATTTTTTTTTATATTAGAGATGATTATAATATTTGAACTCTGCTAAAAAAGTAATGCCCTACAAGTGCTATTCCCTGAATAAAGTAGTAATTTTTGACTAAGTAGTGAAAATATACATTTTATATCGATACTATGAGTAACTGCCCTTGAGATTGCCACACATCAGAGAATGAAAGGTATTTCTGGTCTATAGCATTCTTGGACACAAAGGGATATGTTCATCTAAGCAGCCCTTGTTAAAATTTTTATGCTTAAATTCATGAGCATGTGATTAGGTGAATTGCACTTTGATGAACTCATCTACCAATGCTAACATCCTGCATATTCGCTGGAAGAATGGAGGACACGTGCTGGCTGAACATGAGACAGGACAGTACAAAATTAGCATGACTATCATGTGCAGCCTTTTAAAAGAAAATGTAATCACTTTGAAAAGAACTTTCTGTTTGGCCAGCAGTCAATACACTTTTTAAGTCTGACACTAGATTTTATCAGAGGATTCTTCCACTGGCTGTAAATTATACTGAAGGCCATAACTCAACAGGAATTTAACATATGCAGTACTGATATTATTGCATTTTCAGACATCGTAAAGGCTTCATCTATCTATTTTCAAAAAATAAATAAATTACAGTTGGCACTCATTTATCCAACACTAGGTGGACATCATTCATTCCTACATTTTTGTTGGCAGCATCTGCTTACAGTGAAGTAAGTAGAATGACCAGCAACATTTTCAGCCTGAAAGTGTCCCCATCCCATTTGTGGTCATTCATAATCATTAGTATACCACTCAAGCCTGGGTTTACTCTTGTTCATTTCAGTGGCACCAAAGTTCTGAATCTCTCAGATGATGGGCAGTCATATTGAAGAATAATGTATGCTCATGGCATTAGACAGTCATATGTGGATGCTATATTCATATAAAGAGCGAAAAAACAAGTCAAAATATCATGTAAGTCTTCAAAGGGAAGGGTATGCCAGTTTAGTGCACACTAGAGACAAGACTGAAACTGCAGAGGTCTGAGTTATGGCTGATGCTTAATGCACCAGAGAATGTAACCTGACTGATTATCTCTACTTCTTTCTCAGATGATGTCTAAATATAAAATACTCAATAGTCTGAGCTCTGAAAGGTGCAAAGTACATTGCTTGGAAGCTATTTATTTTAGCCAGAGTGTACAATGACATATATACTGTCCATGTATGGAAATCGGTCCGTGGTTTATAGTTCTGAAGTTCACATGTAGACTAGTATTAATTGTCAAATATATTACTGTAATATGTTTTCATTGTGCACTAGACCAGTTCATTCCTGAAAATTATTGATTACTTATGTCTTGGGTGGAAATGAATGATAAAAGTGAACAATCAAGACTTGAAGTGTATGAATATGCACTTACCCAAGCTTGCCAGAAACTCTGAAGACAAAATCAGTCAAAAATGAGGCAGCATTTCTGAATTTTTCATCACTGCACTTCATCGAAACATTGAAGTACACCTCTGTCTCTGGAATGCAATTTTCTCATTTCCATGATTTATAGTTCTCTACAAACTGACCTTGGATTCATCCCTGACATTCTAAGCTGTACTTTGTAAGACCTGTTATGTTATATTGCAGCTTGTGCAAATTACAAATACAAGAAACTGCAGCTATACGCAGTAAAAAGTGAAGTAGATAATAATTTCACAGGTTTTTCCCATTTCAGTAATGCATCCTACATTGCCTTTAGCATTGAGAGCACCTTGAACTCACAGGTGCATTTTGCATTCCAATTTTGCTACTTGTTTTTTTTTTTCCTTCATCACTGCTCCTCAAACAAAGTGTGCTCTTTTGGGATCTGAAATTAAAAAAAAAAAACAATGCAGCATTGGTATGTTAGTGGCATAAATGTAAATTGCTTTCATTTTTGTCTCAGTGGCCCATGAGAAGTAAATATGTAGAAAGATACATACTTGTCAGGTAGCATGTAAGAAATTGGCTTAAGATAATCATATCAAATTTATTTATTTTATTTATTTTATTTGCAGTTGGTTTACCAGGATAGTCCATTGGGCCAAATGAACCCATTTTCAATGGAGTCCTGGGGAGAAAAGCTCCAAGTAGGATTTACATCCATATTACAATAATTACAAGAATTTTACAAATATAATATACAATATGTGGTAGACAGAGTACTGTTCACATTAAAGTTAGAGCAAACACTTTTAGGAAGAACAACTGGTGGTAAACATTTTAGATGATACAGTCTAGAGAAGGTAAGCATTTCAATTTAGAAAAGTAAGAAACAATTGCAACAGAGCTGACAATGTAGTGAACAAAAATTGTTTTTTTTTTTTTTTTTTTTTTTTTTTTTTCTCAGTATGGATCATGAAAGATGTGAGCATGAGCATTCCCACTGGGAAAGTAGGTGAGAATGTGAAAGCAACCTATTCAAATGATAACAGCCCAGGGATCTCCTAAGTAATTATAATATGTATAACAGAGAGGTGTAGCTAGAAGAAAAAATCATGCTGTAAATGCTGAGGAAGACATCATTTCATAACACCAGAGTGCTGAAATGCATCCTGTTAGATGACTTTCAGCTGAAACTTATTTCATAATGGATAAATCTGTCTGCTAGAGATTGTTTCAGTTCTGCTATTCAGTATTATTTGTGATTATATCAGTAAAGTGGACCTGTGATATGAAATGGGGAGACAACCCCCCCCCTTCCATTTTATTATCTGTAAACTGACATTTAGCAGAATGAGTCTGGGTGGAATTCATGCCATGACAATGTATCAAATGCTTCATCTGAAGCTCTGCATTCATGTGTGAAAATACACTCTAAAAATAGAGACTAACAAGTCAGAAGAAGTTCAAAGTAAGGTGTCAAAAGAGGTGAGGAGACTTAACAAGTAATACCGTGATGAATTTGAGATGTCACAGTTTATGTTGTTTGAAGAAAGAACAGAGAGGCTAGAATATAATGTTTCAAGCTATACAAGCTATGCAGAATTTTACTTCCAACTGAAGTAAAAGTTTATAAGTGGGGGTCAGAAAATGGAAATAGATGCAGGTCAGAAAAAAATAATGAGGCATTTCCTTACAGAAAGGAAAGACTGAGATGGTGAGTGATAAAGTAATAAAAACTTGTACAAGACAGAAACAATATAAAAATGTGTAATGAATTCAGTATTGTTGTAGTCAACCAAAGGACAAGAGGTCCACAGCTTCTCAGTAATCAGTATACAAGTGCTAGCCCTTGTTCTTTGGCTTCAACATTTTAGAATCAGGCAAATAAATTCATGAGTGCATATGTCTGTGGTGTATAAAGAGGCAGAGAGGCTACATTTGGTAATGAGAACATCAACTGCCTGAGTGAAGAATATCTGACATTTTTCCACGTGAATGGAGCGTTAGATTGTACTACAAGGCATCTGTGGATTGCTGAAGCACAAGATGAACCGATGTGCTATTGCAGTCAGTAAATGTCAGCTTGATTGATCAATTCACTGTGCAGATTCAAAAGTCATGCGGATTATGTTCTGATCATCGTGAATAAATAGAAAACTATATTAATGCTTTTTTTTTAATCAGTAGTGTGACAACTGTATTTCTTTTTTACTGAAGCTTGCAAATGTACATTCGTGAGAGTATCCCTTGATAGATTAGAAAGTTGATGTCTGCTTGTGTTCATTTCAGTCATTACATTTGTTTTATATGCATTAGCAGTCACTGCTATCATGAATGTGCTGAAATAAATGTTAATTCTGACTGGAATAGTGAGAAGATGCTCCAAGCATCTACCTTTAGTGTTACCCTTGTCACACTTCTTAGCAGTGGTTTTACTGTACCTTCTGCCTGGTATGATTTGCTTTCCATGTCTATCACCTAAACAAATAATCTGAATGATTAACTGCCATAGAGTTACTTTACAGACCTTCACTCTTTGTCATCACTGTATGTGAATTCTTTGAAACTGTTGCTTCACCTTTACTTGAAGTTATAGTCTCTGCATGTTTGATATATAGCTTGTTCTGTACCTGTCACTTCATGTTTACTTGAAGTTACCATCTCCGGCATGTTTGATATATACCTTGTTCTGTACCTGTCACTTCAACTTTACTTGAAGTTACACTCTCTGATATGCTGGATATATACTTTGTGTTGTACCTGTTGTTTGGCCTTCACTTGAAGTTAAAGTGTCTGATATGCTTGATGTATATCTTATCCGGTGCCTGCTGCTTCACTTTCACTTGAAGTTACAGTCCCCAGCATATTTGATATATACTTTGTTCTATACCTGAAACTTTGCGTTTACTTGAAGTTACAGTCTCTGGTATGCTGGGTATATACTTTGTTCTGTACTTGTCTCTTCATCTTCACTTGAAGTTAAGGTCTATGGTATGCACGGTATATGCTTTATACTGTACCTGAGCAGAGTTCCCACTGGGCCATTGTGAGCGGTATGGGATGGATATCTCCAGCCTCCCTGACTTTACCTTATATGACTGCTTACAGCTGATTTAACCGTCATCACTGAAACTTCCTGTTAATCACTGATTGACAGTCAGCAGGGGCAAATTTGTAATAAATCATTAACTTCTATATGCTTTACACTTCTGACAGCAAGGAAGCATTCAGTTGTCTCATCTGAGCTGCATATATAGGTTTCTGATACATGTTCATTGCAACGTGTTAAAAGTTCTAGACTCGACTTTTTTTTGAAGGCTCCCCATTCTTCGTACTTGTTTGCATTCTAGGGTTCTGAAGAGGTTTGGCTGTTCTCATAGCAATCTTTATTTTAAATATGTTTAACCCAAGAACTACTGAATACATATATAGTTGTGGATTTGTATTTGATTAAGAGTCCGATATATTACTTTCATCATGCATTGTGTAGCAATGGCACATTTCTGCTGTTCACTGTTATAATCTAATGCCTGAATACTTTAGACTTCAGGTAGTTTGCCTGTTCTTACACAATGCATGGCGGTATATAGTATTTAACACAATTTATTTGACCCATTCATTCATTTATTCATACATTCATTTCACAGTTACCCACTTAATCCAGTTCAGGGTTATGGACATGCTTGCATACATAATAGTTCATCTTCTGGCTCATTATAACTACTGACTACCCTATGTATGCTTCAAGAGCATTTAACATTTAATATAGTTTGTTTTTATTGGATTTAACTTCATTTCATTGGCTTTCTGTACTTGTCAGTGAGCTAATGCATATTTAGGCTCTAAATATATGTCTGGGTACTGAGTGGTACTTTGAATATATCAGTGTAGGATGGGTTAACTTCATCCTAGACTTACAGGCCAGTCTTCATTAGACTAACAGTGACTACTGTGGCGCTATGCACGTGGAGAATATCAAGAATCCTGCAGGTTTCTGGAAAGGGATAAGCAATTTACTTTATTATTTATTTACATTATTTAAAAAAATACTTCTATTCAAGATGATCCCACTTGTGTGTGAACTTGCACACTGATTCCATAGACATATTTTATGTTGTTGTTGTCTTTCGGCTTTTCCCGGTTAGGGGGTCGCCACAGCGGAACTCCGGTCCGCTAATGATTGGTAGTTGATTTTTACATGCCGAGTTACCAGCTCTGATGCACAACCTTCAACGAAGGTACACCCATTCACGCATGTCTCGACGCAGAAGATGCTCTAGCTGAGAATTGAACCGGACAGCGTCTTACTGTGAGGCGACAATGCTATCGCATAGACATATTTTATAATGACTTTAATTATCCTAGAAAGACGTGTACATTCTGAACTGCTAAATATTTCCTAGAAAATGACCTACTCTCTCCCACTTAGCATAGCTTTTGCCCTTTGCATAGCACCACTATACCCGTTCTCTCCTTCTAAAACACAATAAATTAACTTAAGGATGAAAGTAAAGTAGTTTTTTCCACATTTCCTGGATCATACTGAACTTCTACAAGAATTACCCTTTCTGGGTCTCTCTACCTCTGCTCTAAGATTTTTTTTAAATACATCTCTTAGATAGAGTACAGTGTGCCAAACTGCAGACATGCTACTCATACTAACTGTCCATAAAAATTGGTGTCCCTCAGAACTCAATCCCAGGTCCTCTGCTCTTCAGTATGTTTATAAACAACCTCCTCAGTGCAGTGGAAGAAGGAACCCTGGTTCAGTATGCAGACAAGTCCACTTTAATGTGCTCAGCTCCAAGTATGCCATCATTATAAACTATTATACAGTAAACCTACTCCTCCATCAGCTCTTTTTAAACTATCTTCTCCTGAACCCAAACAAAAATTCTGCTTTTCATCCTGAAGTGGTAGTCTGATCACAAAAATACCTTTATACATTATCTGTCCAAAACATACAGTTGAAGTTGTCACACATACTGACTTACTTGGGATCATTATAAATGATAATCTAAAATGTCACCTATCAAAAAAAAACATGTACAGCTACATCGCATCTCCAAAGCATCTCCCCACCTTTCCTAGCAAACTAGAAAGACCACTGTCCTCTCATATCTATTGCCAAGTCTCTCCTTTGCATCCCCCCTTCTAACAAATGTAAACACTTCCCTTTTAACAAAAAGGAGCAATACTATAATAAAACAGCAAAATTTGCAACCCACCTTCCATATAAAACCCATAATTTCCTAGCACTCAGCCAGCTAAGTTGTTTGGAATTTAACAACGATCAAAACTGCAGTCAACGTAACTGGCCAGGAGTACACTTCATCACCCAAACAAATGTCCAGCACTGAAGATAATTATATGGAGCTCCCTATCACCTAAATAAATGACTGGCACTGAAGATACATCTGTGGTCCTCCCCATCACCCAAACAAATGTCCAGTAGGTACTATCCATCACCCAAACAAATGTCCAGAAATGAAGATAATTCTGTGGTACTGCCCATCACCCAAACAAATGTCCAACACTGAAGACAATTCTATGGTAGTACCCATCACCCACACAAATGACCGACACTGAAGGTAAGTCTATGGTACTACCCATCACCCAAACAAATGACCGACACTGAAGGTAAGTCTATGGTACTACCCATCACCCAAACAAATGACCGACATTGAAGATAAGTCTATGGTACTGCCCATCATCCAAACAAATGTCCAGCACTGAAGATAATTCTGTAGTACTGTTCATCACCCAAACAAATGTCCAGCACTGAAGATAATTCTATGGTACTCACCATCACTCAAATAAATATCCAGCACTGAAGACAGTAATTCTGTGACTCTTGCCATCACCCAAATAAATGACCAACACTGAATGTAATTCTGTGGTACTCCCCATTTACATCTCTCAAATCTAAGGCACATATATTGCCCAAGTCCATATACCAAACAATAAACACAGTTGAAGCAATATATTCCTCATACGTATCCAAGTATTAAAATACTCTCCCACAAGGCCTAAAACAAACCTTAAATCCAAAGTACTTCAAAGCAAACCTTAGTACCCACTGTGTGGCTTCCAAACCATACTCCTGCCACTCTTCTCTTGAGCCCATTTGATCTTTGCACATAATCTAAAATACTGGGCTTTCATCAGAAAACCTAATAGCTTAACAACACCTAGTAAATCTTACCAAACAATCTGATTTGTAGTAGTAATGTCTTACACATTCTGTTACACCTGTCTGTTAACCTAATGGAGGTTCTTAACATTATCATTCCTTCAGTAAAACTGAAAGGGTTTATATCATAATGTTGAATCCTCACAACCTCAAACGTTATTACATCGAATCCGAAACCTCGAACACTGATAATATTGAAGCCGCGGAAAACCAAATTCTTTCCCAGGGCAAAAATTCGGTGGGCCGTTTCCACGGCTTTTCTGTTTCCTCCACTGTGGTGCGATGTCGGAGTTGGTATATTTAAGTAGGGGTGTGTGTGGGCACAGCCCCCCACGTCGGGGGGTGTGGGGGCGAAGACCCCCCCACATTAGAAATAGTTTTGGGTGTGCTTGTGTTGTGTGTGTGTTTTTCGGAACAGCAATTTTTTTCCCTGGGAAAAAATTTGCTGTTCTGAGCTTTAGATTTTATCACATTTCGAACTTCCAAGTTCGAGCTTATGGTGTTCGATGTTTTGGAAGTTCGATTATGTTATATAAACCCAAATGAAATATAAATCTGTGGAATTTAATGATTTCCAGGATCTATCACTTCTGTTTTATTTTCCTAATATATATATATATATATATATATATATATATATATAGAGAGAGAGAGAGAGAGAGAGATACTAATTTGTGTATCTTGTATGTGATAGTTAACAGTTACTGTTTCACCTTTATTGTATTATAGTGTGTTATACTGTATGACATCTTGCAACACTTGTTAACTGTGGAGGTTTTCTCCCCAGACATCTGCAGAAAAAGGTCTGCCATAGCACAGTCAGACTTTCCCAATAAACAAATATAATTAAGTATTAATAAATATTTTGTGAAAAAACACCTGATATCTTGAAGCTACACCTAGCAATAGCACTTACTGTAATTACACAGCAGTTCAGTATTGTCCCAGCAACACCAGAACTAGTTGTAGCCTTCATTAAAAACTGAGAGAAGGGTTTCAGCCAGAAATCTGGAAGTAAGTTAAACTTATTCCCCTGTATAAAGGAGGGGGCTTTCTAAAGCTAGAAAACGATAATTATGGGCATCTTCGGCCTATTGACAAGGGAGCTAGCAAACAGTATGCGCTTCTAACTCATAAGGAACATATCAGAACATATCCACTTATAAACAAGCAGCAAGGATACAGACCATATCACAGCATCCACACAGCATTACCAGAGCTCCTTGGTTATGTCTTCACTAACTGATACAGTCAGCTATTCATGCAGACTATACTGTTTGACTTATGTAAACTTCTGTTCTACTACATTATAATGTACTGCTGAGATTAGCAAATTTTAGCAGAGCACTACAGCCTATCATGTACTTTATTATTGGATCTTAAAATATTTTTGCTCTAAAATACTTTCTTATAGAAATTTCATGTCAGTAAATCTAAGGCTGAGTAGCCTTAGATGTAGTATACGTAGTGTAATTTACCTATTTACTTATTTATTGATCTGAAAATTGTTAACCAGGTTAGAGGTGTGGTTCACAATCCTTTTCAGCCTCATCACAGGATATAAGGCAACACAATATATACAGGAAAAATGCAATTTGCAATTGAAGATTGAAAAATGGAAACATAAGGTCACAACCATGCAGTTGTGCAAATTAATAATGTAATAGGAAGTAATAAATATAGTTAAAGCTATAGTTCCTCAATACATAATTGGAGTTACCAGTGTGGGGGCTCAGTCCCCTATAACAGAGGTATGGCAGGTACACCCCCATCAGCAAAAGCAGTTATATTATAGTAGTTTGTGAGTTTTTGTATCAGCATTTGTTGAGCTTCTAATTTTCTTTTATGTAGACATTTCAAGTACAATGTTTTGTGTCTTGCGTAAGGGAGATGCAATGTTTCATTCCACATGTGATTTTGAATGGAGTCACCATGCACTCTACTGTTTCAACAGCCATCTACCTGAATTTATTTAAGCGGTTGCCTGGCAAGCATGTCACTTCTTCAAGAGTACCTTCAGTGCTACAAAGATGCTTTCCGAATCCCTTGCTGTTGTCCATTTTAGAAATTAAAATGCAATCTTT
>NC_056725.1:1777799320-1777851820 GCF_019279795.1 Protopterus annectens | reverse complement strand
AACATATAAGCAGTAGTATGGTGGATGTGTCCATAGCAGTCACTGAGTCTTCGTGTTTAACTGTAATGGAACAATACAACATCTGCTGAAACGTAATCCAGATGAAAAGATGGAAAACAACAAAATAACACTGTTGTCCCTTATGGATGGGGTAACCTAAATACCTGGGCTCTGGGCTGTTTGTACTTCAAATGCAAGGGCTCTAGATTGTTCATACTCATAATACCATAGCTATAAACTTTTTGGGAATACATGGCTCAGCTTTAAAAAGATCCTCTGGGGATTTTGTAGATGATCTGCTAGAAGGAATCCAGAGCAACGTCTCCAGAAATACCCATGGAATGGAGGGACGGTGATATGACTGGATAATAGAGAAGCTTTTGCTTTTTTGGATTGAGACCAAAAAAGACAGCGAACATGATTTTTGTGCAAAAAATCCTGTCCCGGACATATGAAGTGGTTATCCTGAGTAGGAAGGATGGGGTGATGACACAGGAGCAGGTTGGACGTACTAACTATTCAGTGGATATCTGGAAGGGCAGTTGAGTGATTGTTGACACTACACTGCAGCACAAGGGAGGTGAGACACTCCTGAGTGTGTCTTAGAACAAATGCGATATTAAACCAAGGGCCTATCTGCTTGAGTTGGTGGTAGCTCCGTTAGATGTAAAAGATCCTGTGATAACTGTCCAAAAGAGTAGGGGAAGTTCCCTGATTGCCCTGGCCAAATTTCCCTAGTAGTAGAAATACCCCCCCCCCCCCTCAGGTCTCCCCTGAAAAGAGGCTTCTAGCCTAGTGGGACTGGTAGTTTACAAAGATAAATAAAAATAAAAAAAATAAAGTGCTTTTTCAGAGAGAGTGTTATAGACCTCTTGGATTGACTACTGGAATGAGTGATGCAGAGATCTAGAGATTGCTGGACAGTTTGAAAAGGGTAATGCAAAGTTAAAGTTGAGGTGCAGGTAAAAAGTAACTTCTAGAGCAGCCTAGATATGTATATCTTTCTGCTATCAAATGCATTTAGTGAAAAGTAATGGAATGTCCTACACTTGTATATATAGGAATGCTTGGTCTATGGTTGGGAAGTAAATTGTACTCTATGACAGTAATCTGGTGAATGTGGATCACATAACCCTATTTAGTTGCAAGTCCCATGTGTGCTAACAATTTGTTAGAATGGAAACATAAAATAGAGGGTATTTTGATGATTTTCTAGGCTTAAGGACATGAGTTATATCAAAGGAAGATTATAGTATGCTTAAAAAGGTTCTTTTCAAGCAGTGGCCTGTTTATATGAAATTCAAAAACAAAATATAAAGCTAAATGAAAAGTCCTGGATGATGTAGAGAGTAAGTTTTTCACAGCACTCATGCAGGGGGCTTCTATTTAATATTTTGCATCATGCAAGCAGAAAATACCAAAATATATACCAGCATTTATTACATTTTGGAACTCTGTTCATATTTTGACAATGTCAGCCATCGCTTTTCTTTCTGAAACACACATCCCTACCCAAAGAACATGTGCAAACTGATTTGCTAAATCACATCTAGGATACTTTATGTAGTTCTAGATGCTAATGCTTAGCAAACACATAGGTTTGGTGGAGACATCTGAAAGTGGAACAACAAAATAATGTTGAGTCTATGCCAGAAGTCTTATAGATTTTAATGACCATTTAATTTGCCTGTGTCTGAATAAAGGATATGGGGCATGTTATAAATTTTCAAATGCATCTAGGAATTAAGAAGTGTCAAACACAGGGCATAACAATGCATATTTCAAATGCTTCTAAGAAATAAAAACTGCCCAGCAAAGTACTCTAAAATATGTATAAAGGACAAGAGGACATGATCTAAAGATAAAGAACAAGCAGCACA
Organism: Protopterus annectens; assembly: GCF_019279795.1. NCBI lineage: Eukaryota > Metazoa > Chordata > Ceratodontiformes > Protopteridae > Protopterus > Protopterus annectens. Next base: position 1,777,849,940 of record NC_056725.1, on the reverse strand, counting down.
GAAAATGTAATAAAGGGTTTACCATATAAGCCGTAGACTGCATAAACCAGCTTTCCCAAAGAAATATTTGAATCTATCATTACTGGAGAATTCAAGAATCTATGAGACAGATATAAGACAATTCTTGCCCACTGAGCTGAGTTATTAACACACAATATTGCCATTGTGACCCTTTATTAACAATGCTACTGACTACATTAAAGATACCAAAGTAATTTCACATGTAACATATGAACCACAACCATTAATCATTAACTGTTAAGCCAGTTGGCATGACTAAGCCTGCCAGCTATCCCCTACAGGATGGGGTGCATGACCCAAGTTACCACGGACCTGGTAGAAAACCCTTTAATTCTTCCATTCTAACCCAGATACCCCTCGATATGGCTACTGGCCAAAATTAGGCCATTTGAAGGCATGTCTAGGCCGCTGAGCACCAAAAGGGGGAAAACAAGGGGGTTGAAGCCCGCCTAAAGACTCCTGCCATAGAGGCTGGATGGGAGACCCTCTGAGCCGCTGATGAAACTGACAAGAGGGGCTCCACTGCTTGCTTAAATAAGAGGAGTCTTAGGCTAGCCCTCCTGTCTCATATTCACAGACAATGTGACTTTTGGGTAAGTCACCCTTGTCCAGTGAGCTGAGTCAGTAATCACAAAGTATTGCCTTTGCGACCCTTTATTGACACTGCTACTAACAACATTAAAGAAGCCACAGTAATTTCACATGTAACATATCAACCACACCCATTAACTCTTAAGCCAATTGGGTGTTGGACCCAAGCTACCTCGGACCTGGTGGAAAACCCTTTAATTCTTCCATTCCAACCCAAATACCCCTTGATATGGCCAGTGGTCAATCTGAGGACAACTGAAGGGGAGTCAAGGCTGTTGAGCACCAATAGAATGGAAAACAAGGGAGGGTGAAGCTGTAATGCCACTGCAGTGCCCATCCTCCTCCCAGCCAGTCTCAAATCCAGCTACCCAAGGTCATAATAGAAGATGAAAGGTTTATTCTTGAAGTATACCTCAATGGCCATAATGCTGTCTAAATTAAACAAATCAAAACCAAGTTTGTTCAAATGTATATTGTCTCTATAATGCAACTCGGAGTCCAGTCTGTCGAGATCTTTGTGGTGAATTATCTGAAATCCCATCTGTTGAGTTACCCATGTGACTCTGTGATTAATGAACTGCCTAAATGCCTCAATTGCACTGGAGTTCCTAGCTGCTTCCCAGTGGATTCTCAGTATGATGATAACTGGAACAAAACCAAGTCTGGATATAGCTTGTGTGGCCTGTGCATATCAGAAAGTATTCTGGCTAAGAGAATTTTCTTAGAATCCTGGGCCAAGGCATTACCAAAACCTTGGGTAAGGTTTCCTTTGCTGTGAGTTGATACCAGATCTCCAAATTGAAACCATAGGAGGACTAAAAAGTCAAATGAATGAATTAACCATTTGTTATGATGAAATGACCCAGAGTTTCCAGCAGGGTGGACCAAAGCTTGCGCTGCAGCTCTCTTGATGAAGGAATGTCCCCGTTGATGAATGATAAAAAGGCATTGGACATGCACCTGCCTGTTTTTTGCATGACTTTAACAGGATGCCCCTCCTTGGCTAAGTCAGATGTGTGTCCCATTATAAACGAATGAGATGACTACCCTTGTAGATGTATCCCTTGCCCCTTGATGGCTTTTCTCAGAAAGAGATTGCCTCCGCCAAACTAAGTGGCCTGCCACCCTCCCATTAGAAAATCAGGCCCCACCCAATACCCTTTGGAGTAATCCTGTGCATTAATCTGAACTACTGAACTGGGCAAATGGCCAACCCCATCACCTTGTCTAGCTGGACCTGCTGCCCTTTACCCAATTGGCCCATCTTGGATTTTTTTACCCATATCAGAATAATTTTCCTGTGAATAACAAGGTCTTCCCAACGAAGAGAGTTTATTAATTCACTAGCACAGAAGGCACCCGAGTGTAATGAAATGAACAAAGCAGACAATGTAGCAATGGTGCAAAAATTAGGCACTGTACTAAACAAGCCCCAAACAATGGTGGAGAGGAGGTGTCTAGCTATTGGCTTCCTGGGATCGTAGGAAGCCCCACGAATATTCTCTGATCCCTTGATCAATCTGCTGGCCAGCCAGTGGCTGAATACTTCCTGAAGACCCAAAACATGTTCCAGCCATCCTGCTAAGTGTTTTGCAGGAATTGGCTAATGAAGACCTGATCACCTGAAATGAAGGATCAATGGCAAACTGCAACTTCTGTGACAGGAAGGCAATAACTTATAGAAAACCCTGAAACTCAGAAGAGACAAAGAATAGGCCTTCCTGGTAGTCTTGGCTCATAACCTGCCTAGCAACAATGCTGCTACTCCTCTGCAATTAACAAAACTTCTGTAAGAATTGCTGTGGCCAATTGAAGAAACCTGGTGAGCTGAAATCAGGAAAGACTTTCAGCTATAGAGTCGTGTCTGCCAGGCACAAGCACACTAGAAAAAGATGGATTAATTTCTAAATTCAACAAAACTAATAGCCTGATAACAAAGTGAACTCATTTAGACTTGGAAGATCATTACTTGATGGCATGGACAACCTCGGCACTGTCCAAGTGAGATACTGTTCTACTGTTGCGTAACTTATCCTTTCACACCAAAACAGCAACCCAGATGGGGAAGATTTCCAGAAAAGTAATACCCCTCCTCCTCTCCTCTAACCAAGAGTCTGGCCATTTTTCAATGAAACAGCTGCCTTGGAAGTATCCACCCATACCAGCCCCCTCCCCCCACCGCATATGTAAAATGGTTAAAGTCAGTGGAAGAAACCAATCAGGACTGCCAAAACAACACACCATTGAACTGGTTGAGGCACATAAGTCAGAGACGGAAGTCTTATTAAACCCTTCTTGTCAGATGGATGTAGTAATGTTTGGGCTTGTTTCCTTACAACAAGTCAGAAACAGACTAGAGGAAAACTCTGCCTGAGGAGACTGCACTGCAGGCAAAGTTTAATAGCCTGTGAAGCTGCAAAATTTCCCCTGTATGAGTTTTGCTAACTGCCAAAAATCTTCAAAGTAATTGCCGGACTTGCTGCAGTTTATTCAATGGAAGTTTAAAAGAGTTGTCAATGGTATCAATTTCCAGTCCCAAAAAGGTCAAGGCCCCGACTTGGCCCTTCTGACTTGTCCTTGGCCAAAGGTACTCCAAATTAATGCAGAGCTCTTTGAAGGCGGACATGTTCTGCACTGTCCCTTCCTTTCCCACTCCTAATATCAAGAAATCATCCAGGTAGTAGTAGACTACTGACTGAAAAGGTTCTCTCAGCTGCTAACACTAATGCAAGCCTGTGCTGAACTGTTTAAATGTAGCATAAGCCACAGAGAACCCTACAGCATAGCTGTGTCAAAAAAGCACTCCATGGGCAGTGCAGTGTCAAAAAAGCACCTCATGGGCATGGCAGTGTCAAAAAAGAATTTCCCCTCAAACTGAAATCCCAAATAAGGCCAATCCTCCTGTCTTACAGGAAGAAACTGGAATGCTGACTGAATGTCCAACTTGCAAAGCCAAGGGTCAGAATAACCCAAAATGGCCTCTGCCTCCTGGTCCAGTGAAGGGTAGCATATCTTAGCTTAATCTTCATCAGTAATATCACCGACAGATGCACCCATAGGGTGCAATAGATGGTGAATCAGCCTGAATTCATCATCCTGTTTTTTAGGAATGAGACCGATGGGGACATTTTGAAAGCAGACTGGGGAGGGGTGGACAAAGGACCACTTAGTCTGTCAGCTGCTCGCACCTTCTGGATTAACTTAGCTGCAATGTCTTCGTATCTCCTAATGGATGAAAGATTTTTAACTAACTTGGAATGTAAAGGTATTGAGGAGCCAATCTTAAACCCTTTATGAAAACCTTCGAGAAGTGCAGCTGCCACCTCGTGGTCAGGATAATCATTCAACAGCTGGGTCAGTTTATGTAGTCCGACTGGAGAGCGGGACTGATGCAGATCATTCAAAACCCCTGCCACATGCACCGCTGTGGCCATGAAAACGTTGTTTACCTCTAGAAGAGGTATTCAGCCCCCCCGACCCTCTCTTTATGTGGGATAAGGGAATGCCAGACCTGCCCGTACTTACTATCCCCCAGCACTTGGAAGCAGAGTTACCTTTCCCACATCCTGAACTCAAATGGGTGAACTTGTAAGCTGGCCAAAGGCACCTCCCATGGTTAAAAACCCAGCAAAAGTTTGTTTCCCCATTATTTCCACCCCCAGTTTCAATCTCAGAGGTGGCCAGGTTATCTATCATAGCAAGTAACCCAATCTCAGGGTGTCTTATCCCCCACCTAAGGGACCTGTCTGTGGCTTTTAGTCTCCTGAACCCCTGATCATAATCTGAACAGCCTGAACCCTCCTTGACATGGTGTGCTTCCCTAATAGCCACAGTAAGGGAAGAACCTCGATCATTCCCATGAACACTGTGAAACCTAGTGTCCAAGCATTCCAGTTTTTAAACATTGCTCTGGCTGAGGCCTTTTTCTCCAATGGTTGCCAAGGCTGCCATCAAGTCCTTGTTAGAAGAATTGTCAGCATCCAAAATGTGCTTAATTTCCTCAGTATCTGCTTGGTCAAATATCACCAAAAATTCCCCTTTGAGGATCTTTTCTTTAACACTGGTAAAGATGTGTACCATAATGTGAGACTCAGGGGAACTGGAAAACAAAAGGTGCAATGTAGTCATGGGAGATAAAAACTGGGTTACACAATCATGCAGATGAGGCAGGAGATCACTCCTCAAAGTACTAATGGTCTTGGACACCCTTTGCATGCTGGGTAAGGAGGGCGACTCATCCTGCCTGAAATCTTCCCCTCCTACCTCACTGGGAGAAAAAGCTGCTGTGGCACCAAAATTCCTTTCTAAGGCTAGGTCAGACAGTCTAACATCCTCCTCTTCTGGCAATGAATTGACCTTCCAAATCTGATAGTGCTTCCAGCAGGAGTGAAGGGTTGACCTTTGGACCTGAGGTATCGCTTTTATTTTTCCATCAAGCCTTCTAGCGAGGAGTGGGTCCACTCGTTGACTCTTCTTTAGAATTTGTTGCTGGTCTCTTCCTGGACTTCTGCCCTTGTTCTACTGACTGTGGAGTTAGAAAGCAAATATTGCAGCTCTTGAGATAGATGAAGCCACCTATCCTTAAAAGTCTGGGCCAGGGAGAGCTAGTAAAAGTGAAGAAAAAAATGTAATTTAATTAATGCATCCACGGGATGCTAAGCACTTCTCTGTGAGACTGAATTAATACAGCCTGCACATTTGGCTTTTCTGTGTGGAATTGCATGGCACAGCTTATTATCTGGATGCTGTATTAATGGCTTTTCTGTGTGGAATTGCATTGCACAGTTTAATGTCTGGATGCTGTATTAATGGCTTTTCTGTGTGGAATTGCATGGCACAGTTTAATAATTAGATTCTGTAGGAAAAGCAGTTTCAGCAGCATGTTCCTGACTTTTTTAGCAAACAGTTAAAACCGTGCTGCCACAAATTGCTTCCTTATTAAGCACTGCACAAATTGCTATTTACAAATATAAAATAAAACAAAATGTTCATCTTGCTTATATTTGGCTATAGCTACTCACCTTCACCTTTGGGTATTACAGAACACCACTTTCCAAACAATCACTACCATGTTATTCTTTATATTGCTTCTCTCTTCGAAGCGTAGCAAATGAGACTTGCATATAAGTAAAATGTTCCTCTTGCTTACAGTTGGCTATTACTTCTCATAATAATGTGTCACAGTTTACGACTTGTCAAACAGTTAAAGATCACGTGCAAAGGCAAAAAACAGGAAGCAACATCCACACTTTAATACTTCCGAGCTAGGTTATTACTATGTACTTTTTTACTAAAAAATAAATACATTTTATGTGAAAAAAATAATTCCAAAATCTTGCAAAATCAGCTGTGATATTTGAGTCCTTCCTAGCCTGCACATGGGAAAAAAAGGCATTGACAGGTAAAATGCTGGCATGATAAGAAGGGACAGTATTCTTGTTTCACACTTCAAATGTGTCTGTAGTGAAAAGTGCTTCTTCAGTGTTTTAAAAAACAAGAAATGTCCACACTGGCTTCTCAACGGTATAAAACCAATGCACAAAATGACTAAAAACACTTTGGTAACTAAAGATGAACATCAGCCTTTTTCAAAATATTATTGTTAGTTTGAAAAGTGTTACCTTTTATCATCAGCTACAAGGTGTCTTAGTCATCTTCAGTGTTGTTCCTTTTTTCAAATAAAGGTCAGTGTAGCCAATTTATTTTCCATGTCTGTGCTCCCATTGAGAAGGAGATTGATGTGCTAACAGAGGACATCCATCTGTAAAATGCTGGTAAGGCTGACATTTTGTGAGTTTTCACTGCTACACAGGTAACAAAGAATACCACTGTGAAGTAGGCCGCACAGCTTTCTTTCTTCTTTTTTCAGTGGTTTACAAGTGTTTCATATTTCATCTGAGGAATAAATGACAGATGTAAATGGCTGTGTCTATTTTGCTTCTAATGCAGTTGCAATTGGCATTTTTTATTTATATTATTTTATGTAAATTTGTTAACCTGTGTAGTGAGATGAACCTCATAGATCTATTTCAGGCTCAGCTCAGGTATGAAAAGCTAACAAGAGTATAAATAGAAAAATAAGCCATACAAATTCACTACAAAATCTTAATAGTATATGACATTGCATATTAGACAAGTTTACTCTGAAATTGTTCAAAAGCAAACTTTTTAATATGTAAAGCAGGATATTGGGTGATAGTATGCTCAGTCATTGAGTTGCACTCTTATCTTTTTACTGCTACAACTACTGGCAGAAGAACATTAGTAAATTGCAGCAAAGGATGTCTATTCTTACTTCAGGTAAATTGTATCTAATAATTCAGTGCTGCAGTTTATCTCCTCTCCCAATTAACTTCCCTGTTATCCATCAATACTCTTTCATAAATGAACCTCACTGAGTTCAATACCCAGACAAGGATCAATGTTTTCCTTTCCTTTTCGATTGTTAATATAGTACTAGGTTAGGGGAGTGTACTGTACTAGATGATTGTCTGCTCAAAAAATCACCATTGTGATGGTTTCCTAGTTGAACGGAGAAACTGCTCTTGGGGAAATCAGGTATCTTAACTATCTACAGATTACTTGTTAGTCCAGTAACAGTGGCAACTGCATAAAATACTGGGGTCCTGGGTTTAATCCCCACACAAGTGTCAGTTTTTTCTTTGCCAGATCAGTCAGTTATTTTCTTTAGGACACTATCACACCAGTGTCTGCACCTCAGTAATGCCCTCCTTTTTTAGCTGTAGTCTTTTCAGTGGTTTGAGGTCCTGTAGCAATTACTGCTTCAAATCAATCTTCATTTAAACCTACACATGATCTGTCTCACTCCCTCATTCACTTTGCTCAAACCCTACATGTAACCTAGAGGAGATGATTCCATTGTCAGATGAAGTGTCTCACCTGCTGGAATATGAGGCTAGTGAGTGCTGAATGCTTGCACATGTACCTGGCCATCATTTATGCAGACATTTGTTAGTTCTGTAGGACCTGTCCAACCAAGTGTCTTTGCTATAGCAAAAGCAAATGCATTCCACGTGACCCTCTTCACCCTGTCAGCATAGGTTCATAGGTAGGTACTAGGCTATCGGCCCTGGGGCCTATACAAGCCCAGCCAAAAAGGTACCCCGGCTTTTGCTACCCAAGAAAATTATTTTCCTGTGCCACTGTCGAGCAGAGCCACAGAGGTGATTGCCGGGGTGAATTTCGTATTTCCCATCCAGTCATCAAGATCTTTCTTGAAGAGTGCTAATGAGGAGCTTTGTTTTTTCTCTGGGACAGGAATCTATCCCTCCGGCATGTTCTGTTTATTGTGGTGACAAGGTTTAGGTCCCTAGAGCGTGTAGCTCGGAGGGATTGGGATTTCTTTAAGTGGAGCATGTCCAACAGCTCTGGGTTTGACATAGCTTTGTATGTTAGGCAGAGATCACCTCTGAGTAGGCGATATATCATGGAGTAAAGCTGGAGTTTTTTGAGACGGTCTGCGTAGGGCATCTGTTCGAGGCCGGTAATCCTCTTTGTGAGATATTTCTGTGGCCTTTCCAGTTGTTGTTGCTGTCTTGTGAGGCACATACCAAAAGGGGCATTGTACTCTATAATGGGTCTAATGAGTGATGAGTAGAGGGGAACAATGACCTCTTTTTTTCTAGATGAGAAACCTTTTGTGATGAGGTGTGCCATGTAGAAGGATTTCCTGACTACTGTGGCGATGTGATTATCAAAGGAGAGACTACTGTCCACCTGTGTCCCAAGGTGTCTTATCACACTTTCAGTGTTAAGTATACTACCGCCTATGTTGTAGCTCATGGGTACAGAGTTTTTACCAAACAGGGTGACAATGCACTTTTTGGCATTGAGCTTGAGGCCATGGCTTTGACACTGGGCATCTGTCTCAGTGAGGCCCTTTTGTAGGATGTCCACATCTTTAGGAGTTTCGATTATGGCTCCTAGTTTGCAGTCATCTACGAACTTCATTAGCCAAAGACCTTCTGTGTTAGCCTGTACTTCAGAGAAGTAGATACCAAACAGGAGAGGACCCAGGACTGAACCGTGTGGTACTCCACTTGTCAGTGGTCTGAAGTCGAATTTGGAGTCTGCTATTTTCACAGTGTGGGTTCTGTCAGTGAGCCAGTTGGCAACCCATCTTGTGACATAGGGATTTATACCTAGTTTAGTGAGTTTATCTATAATTCCAGAGTGGGGGATGGTGTCGAAAGCCTTGGCAAGATCTAGATAGGCTGTGTGAACCACCTTCCCCTTGTCTATGGCTTCAGTGACTGCTTCAAAGAAGTCTATCAGGTTTAGGAGACATGATCTGCCTTTTACAAACCCGAACTGGGTGGGGTCCAGAGTTTGGAGATTACCAATGTCTTTGTTTATAAGTTCCATGATGATACGTTCCATGGCCTTGCAGACCAGGCTCGTCAGGCTAATTGGGCGGTAGTTCCTGGGGTCCCTGGTTGCTTCCCCCTTGTGGAGTGGGATAACTGTCGCTGTGTGCCATTCAGCAGGCACAAAGCCTGAGGTGAGGCTATGATTAACATGGCACTTAGGTGGGGTGCCAGTTCGTTCTGTAGTTCATGTAGAATGCAGCCTGGTATGTTGTCTGGTCCCATGAATGCTGTGTTCTTGGCTTTAGAGAGTGTGGTTTTTACCTGTACAGACATGATTACAGGAACTTTGCATTCTTCTGGTATAGAGATGGGCTCTTTAGGGGGTGAGAGGGGGGGGTAAAGTTATCACTGAACCTATCTGTCAGGATGTTGGCAATATCAGTTGGGTCTGTATATTTAGTGCTATTGTGCTGTAACTCAGAGCAGATCTGAGTGTTGCCATTGAGATTTTTGAAATAGCTATAGAATGCTTTGTGGTTGTCTTTAGAATCAGTGGTGATTTTGTTTTCGTAACTACCTTTGGAGGATTTTATCAGGGATTGCAGCTTCTTACTGAGGCTGACCAGGGAGCTCCTCCACTCATGGGATTTTACTCTCTTTTGCAACAGTTTCTTCCTTCTGTTGTGCAGTTCGTTTATGGCAGGGAACCACCAGATTGGCTTCCTTTTTTGGAGGATAGCATCTTGGTTCTGTTTAGGATAGCAGGATCCATGCACTCATATAAGTGCTTATAAAGTGCAATTGTGTAGGATTCAGTAGTCTTAACTGTATTGTCCATCTGCATGGGTGTCATGAAGTTCACCACTTCTATCTTAAGAAGCATGAAGATGGCTTTGGAGAAATTTTTTGCCATGGTTTCTTTAATGGGAGGTGGGAGCAGGATGTGCATATCTAGGGTAATTAGCTTATGGTCAGATCGGACCAATGAGGCATTGACTTCAGGTGTGGAACACCAGTCACTCATGCTGGAAATGACTAGATCTAGGATATTGTTGCCCCTGGTGGGGGTGTGGATAAGTTGATCCAGGGCATTAGAATTTATGAATTCCAGAAAGCGTTGAGTGAAGGAGTTGGTACATGAGTAGTTTTCCCAGTTAATGTTGGGGTAGTTGAAATCGCCCATTATTAAGGTGTTTGGTTGAACCCTAATATTTTCCAGTGCATCAAGAAAAGAGGAGTGGGAATCCTGGGGCATGGTGGGTGATCTGTAGCAAGCTACAATTTGGATTGCAGTTTTGCCCAGAGTTAGTTGCATTTGGATAACCTTGGCTGCATTATGCTGAGCAGCTAGCCTGGAGGTGTGGATATCCATAATGAATATGGACACACCTCCGCCTTTGGTGTTGCGGTCCAGGTTACATGGCTGAAAAGTGTAGTAGGAGTTATAGCCTGGTAGTGCAGGGGTGCTCTCTGGAGCCTTGAACCAGGTCTCAGACACTGCACAGATATCGATATTCTCCATTTTAAGGAGTACCTCGTGTGAGTGAATTTTGAGATTTAGACTTCAAGCATTAAGTAGCATCATCCTCAATTTTTGCTTGCCTGTTCCTGTTACAGTGGTGAATTTGTCATTTGAACCTTGCCTAAAAAAGGCACTATAGGGGCGGCAAGAACATTAGCCAGTATCTGGAATACCAGGAGTGACAGGTGCAGGCCATCTCTCAAGTCATCCCAAACAGAAAGATACAGGATCCCTTTAGAATGGCACCAGACGCTTAGCCAATTGTTGAAGTCAATCATTTTGTCCTTGTACTGCGGCATCATTCTGGATGATGGCAGAATGCTACTCAGGGTTAGGGTCATACCTGCCTGGGCTACAAGATCGGAGAGCTCTTCCATGTCTCTTTTCATGTAGTCCAGGGAGGTATGTCTCAGGTCGTTCACACCAACATGGACAATGACAGAGTCATATTTGTACTTGTTGCGGAGTGACCTGAGTGCATGGGTTATGTGGTGGATCCTGGCACTTGACAGGCAGCTGACAGTAACCTTCTCCTTGTTTAGCCTGGTGAGTGGGACATCAGTGTGCCTGACTATAGAGTCACCTATGACTAGTGTGTTGGGTACATTGTTTTGTCTTATTGGCTGTGGTTGAGTGAAACACTGAGTCTGCGGGCTGTGTGTCATTTGGGTTGTGTTGGGGGGTGGAGGTTGCTTGCATTTCTGCTTTGGAGGTCTCTGTTGCTCGAGCAGATTATTATTGAGAGCCTCCGCAAATGTTTTTGTGTTTCTATGTGTGGATTTTGGTGGTGTAGATTTAGTGAGACTATGTAATGAGTGTGGTGTGGTGCAGGTGTTTACCTTCTCCTCTTGACTGTCAAGTTCAGTCTTGATTGGAGAGAGCTTTACCTTCAGTTTGGCTAGATAAGTCCATCTCTCACAGGTTGTAGTGTTGGGTGGTAGGAGGAGAGGGTTGTCTGTGTACATGAGGCAATTTCTACATTGCCCCAAGATGTCCAGATTTAAGGTTACCATACGTCCGGGTTTCACCGAACACATCCTCTTTTTTGGGCTCCTGTCCGGGCGGTTTTTAAAAATTCTGAAATTTGTCCGGACAAATTGAAGAATTTTCAAAAAGCAGACATCCCTATTTCGGAGTTTTTCATCCGCTTTGGTTTTTTTTTTTTTTTTTTTGATTGGCTCATATACCAGTATACAAGCCAATCAAAAAACAGAGCTCTATTCAATGCGGAACTGCTTGATATTCCGCACTGAACAGAAGAGGGTCCGCTGTGCGTGTTTTTGACTGGCTCGTATACCGGTATACGAGCCAGTCAAAAAGCGGAGCTCTGTTCAAACTGTTCCACACTGAACAGAAGAGGGTCCACTGTTCGAGGTTATGATTGGCTCGTTTACCGGCATACGGGTCAACAGACATTTTTTGTTTTTTTTTCTGCTCTTCAACTAAGAGTAGAAAGAGGACGAAAAAATGTTTTGTCCTCTTAGGTTGAAGAGCAGAAAAAAAAAAAAGGTCTGTAGTCCTACATTTTTTTCGTCCTCTTTTACATACCAAGAGTTATGGTAACCCTACCCAGATTCATCAGATAGAAAGGAGAGAGTGCTGTGAGCTGACCCTTGGACATGCCTAAATAAAAAACTATTTTCCTCCAGATAAGTGAGGAAAGTGAATACAAGAGCTGTTTTTCTCTAAGCAAGTGAGGAAAGTAAGTACCAAAAACTGTTTTCCTCTAGTTAATGTGGAAGGTTGAGTGCTGTAGTAATTAGGTTATTTAGTGCTTACAAGTTCTGAACAAGTGCTGACCACGAATAAACAAATTCAAGTGCTAAAACTTAGAATCTGTATCTGGACTAAACTAGTTACAGGAAAGGGGAGAAGAAACAAGTGCAAATGCGGGCTTTTAAATCAGAAAGTTGAGAGAGATGGACAAACTGCCCAAATGGCCAATAACTACAATTTCTGGGCTAGAACCACTCTTTATGTGATAGATAGGTTAACTAGTCCTTACCACTCCCACTGATAAGCTAGAAGGCTTTTCTCCAACACAGAAAGCTTGGGGTGGGGGGGCTCAGAAGCTTACCTACAGTCCTGGATACAGCAAATCTGAATCTGGACTACACTAGTTACGGGAAAGGTATTTATTTATATATATATATATATATATATATATATATATATATATATATATATATATATACAGAAAAGTAGCTAAAACAACAGTAAAAACAATTCAAATGCAGTACAAGTTAGCACACTTGAGTATGTAGCAATGTTAGACCAAACAGTTTAAAAAATGCAGTTAAATTAAAAATGACTAAAAATAGATGCAGAAGGAGTCTATTAGATAGAATGAGGTAAAGAGATGGCACTGGGGGGGTGTCCCAGATCAAATCTACAGTGGGGGTGGGCAACTGCAAAAGCCTCCAAATTTAAACAACACAGGAATAGGGAGGGTGGGTATGCCAACACCTTCAGCAGAGATCTGAAAAACTATACAGTGAAGCAAAAATAACAGTGCACAACTCTGAAGTCATCCAGCAATGATATAAAATTAAAACCAGAAGACAAAATTACCCTGTACTTGTGAACGCCAAGCGAATTCTTATATAGTCCACACTTGTAAATTCTCCACATGAATCAAGTAGTAAACCTTGTTTTTTGTTAGAATCTGTTTGTCTGAAGAAGTCCCGCTATTAGTGGGACGAAAAGCGCTTCACAGTATTGGTTTTGGAGAAATCTTTTTTACTACTTGATTCATATGGATATTTTGTCGCATACGACCTCTTTGTGGACATTTATTTAGCATCTAACATAACTGATTTCATCCTGGACTTTGTTTACAGCAGCCATTTTAGTGTGGAGAATTTACAAGTGTGGACTATACAAGAATTCCCTTGGCGTTCACAAGTACAGGGTAATTTTGTCTTCTGGTTTTTGTTTTCACTTGTTTGTTTCTTTTTGCGTTTAATGATATAAAATTAGTCAAACAACAATTACCAGTACACAACTCTGAAGTGCCAGAAAAATATACTCAGCTCTGTATTTCTCCAGATAGTTTGAAGAGCACTCTGTCAGGACACAGGAAGGCTCCAGCAATGATATCATGCAATGATAGCATGTGTATCTGCCATCCATTCTTTCCTATACAGAGCTCGCTACCCACTGAGATCAGTAATTAAGCACTTGACCCATTTATGGAAATACTAAGACAGCAATGAAATCCTTCAAGTGAATGATATCTGAGGAAGACAAGCTGCTCCTTGGTCAAAAAGCCTCCTCCTCCAACACAGCTGGACATCTGATAACTAAGCCCCTTGACACACTGAGACCACAGATGACATAAGCTGCTAGCAGGCTGGCCCATTCTCATTCATAACACCAGTGCTATAGGACCAGTATTTGAATTTTTCACTGACTTGCCTTGAGAACCCCAGACTTATCAGCATGTTTTAAATGAAAATAACATGTACTATATTTTGTTGTATTGCTTACTTTGCTCTGCAGGTTTATGAGCTTAATGTAGATGGAGAAATTTAAATCAGAAGAGCAACCTGCAGCCTATGTACCTGTGCATTGTTAAGTACCTGCACAAAAAAATGGAATGCAGTAGCAGTCAATGAATACTTGTCTCAGACAGTCTGCCCTACTTTCTCTCACCGTCTCTTAACTGCAGACAGTACTTTTTCAAAGATTTATTCAGTTATCGGTGCATTCCTAATTAGTCCTTTAAATAAAAAAAAAATAGTAAGTCCTCGGCCCTCAGTGTGTTTCATTCCACTCTTATCAAATTTGTGGGTGTCTGCGTGTGTATGCGTGCATCTCTCATGTCTTTCTCAAGTAGATCTTTGAACCCAAACAAAAATGTCATGCCTAATACCGCTGCACATTCTTCTTCAGTTGACTGGGTCTGGTCTGTGAAATACAACCATGTACTGCCTCAAAGCAGACACATGTCACATTCCTAGTAAACGTACTAAACATACATACGTTTTCTTTGGAAAAATGATTAAGTTTTAACTGCTTCGGAAGTTAACTGGTTTAATTTTATAGGTTTTAGCTTACATTTTCCTTTTAGTTTTTCGAATATATTTCTTGCACTGTTCTAACATCTCCTCAGATATCATAAACTACTAACCCTGCCTTACCTCAGTTACCCCTAACTACATGCATTAAAGTATGTCTTTTAAGAGATACACTCTGTATCACTGAAATCTTTACTTGGAAAAGACTTTGTCTATTTTCAGTAAGGTGGACAGTACTGCAGCTGTCCTTTGTGCTGATACTTCACATATTTTCCAAGTATCACCCTCTTTACTTACCTTGTGTCACATGCCAATGTCTCAAACAGAAATTATGAACCAAAGTTATACTGATATCACTAACCATGGTCTCTTTGTGCTTGTTTCTTGCAAAGCATAAATTAATGGAATATGTTTATGTATATGTAGGCTGTAAAGAGAATTACTCTAACTGGTAAAATACCTGCCACATAAAATGGAAAAGATAGTAGCACAGACCAAAATGTATAGTATACCTTTCTTTGGTTACTATGGTTACTATACTGTTTCTTTGGGATATGTGTCAGAAACTCATTATTTTTAATTTTCTTCTCCTTATTACCTAAACATTGCTTCCACGTTCTCTAGTTGTGTTAAGGTGCAACCACAGTAAGGTCTGAGACTTCATGATTTCAGATTAGATGCTTCTACTCGGGATGAGACATCGCAGTATAACACTTATGAGTACTGCAATAAAATTTCATTTGAATGAACTGATCAGGCATGAGAAATGAATGCATTTTCCTGATTACAGTTTCGCTTTAGACTTTAATTAAATGGAAACCCTGTTAAATTAATATATGATAAAATGAAGAGATTGTTAATGAATCATATTACAATCCAAAAAGACAGAAGGTATAATGACATTTCAAGTACAGACTTGCTAAATTAATAGTATTCATAACAGCCATTTTTTTGTAAAGCTCAAGGATTTCAGTAATCCCATTAAATTAATATCAAGTATAGAAAACTGATTAAAAATACATTCTACTTCACTTTAAAGTGAATTGTAAAAGTCCACCTTGCATAAAACACACACACACACACACTCTGCCATAATTTACTTATTCTAGCCTACACACACATCATAAGTGCTAGGTGGATAAATTGCTCATTAAATTGGATATGTCGCATCAGTCATCTCATAATTAATTAATTGCATTAGTTTGGCATTTCATTATTTTTTTTCCTTTGGAATTACTTCAAAAATCATGGAGTCAAGCAAAGGAAAATATAGACCTTTGCATTTTCAGTCCTTTAATAGATATACAGTTTACTGTTTCTTCAGTTGGGGGAAAAGGAAGATCATAATTTATGTAGATGGTGATGGAAGATGCAGCAATGGCTTGTGCAGAGTGAAGATATGCAAGCTGGCAAATAACACAAATCTAACTTGTGTGCCTTGATGCAATGCCTATGCACAGCCTCTTTTATGTGAAACATTCTTTATATTGGTCGTATTGCCATAGTTAACTGCATTCAATTTTTTCATTCATTATTTATGAATATTCTAGTACTTGATTAGTCCTTTGAGAACTGTGGAGGATTTATAGTCTTTCCACTAAAGCACCAGGTACAATGCAGAAAGCCAACTCATGACTGGGTGGCAGTCTCTCACTGGGTACACACATTCATATGCACTGCAAATGTATCTTTGGGAAATTTAGAAGGTTTGTCACTTCATTTCATGGCATGTCTTTGAATGTGGGAGAAAGCAGAAGATTCCAGTAGATGGCCATATGGACACAGGAAGTACAGGCAAACTCTCTACAAATGGCACCCTAGCTGGGAATCAGAGTTATAAAGCACTAATATTGACTTTTGCACCAGTGTTCTAACCTTGTCAGACCAACCAGTGTCTGAAAAAAACGTACAATGAATCAAAAGATGTGAGTTTAATTTAAAGCTTGTAATTTATTCATTTTTTGTTGACTATGTTAGTCCACAAGCTAGTATGCTCTTTTCAGGGGGACTCTTGGTGGTATTTTTACTACTAGGGGAAATTTCACCAGGGCATCGGGGAACTTCCCCTACTTTTTTTCCATTAGCTCAGGTGGTTATAAAAGATTGCACAGCACCCACCATTCAAAAGAGGCAGATGGGGCTTCAGTTTAAAATCTCATCCAAAGGAAGAGATGCTCAGGAGTGCAGTACCCCCTTTATTCTGTACTCTAGTGTCAGCAATAGAGTTGCATGATGTGGGAGGAGAACCCACAGCCTTCTGTACCCAAGCCAAGTATGTTACCTGTTGCACTACTAACACTGTTAACAAACTTTATAGCACACACATAAATGGCCATTTCCTAAACAAAACAGATGCACATTGAAAACAGGCTTATCTTGAGTTTTCTCAGTCAGAACATCAAACAACCACCACCTTTTTTTTTCACTTTAATCACTATTAACTAAAAGTAAAATAATATAGTACTGGTGCAGTTTACTTGTCCACTGGAACATCCTTCTTCTCTTGTTATCCAAAGACAAATCAAAAATGACAACTTGTTAATTTTTGAGATATCAGTTTAAGTAGCACTGTGCCTTTGTCTGCAGTTCCATAAAGTCATGGCTTTATTTCTACTGCAGCTTTGCCTGCACTAATCTGTCAAGTGCGTTACCTTTTCTGCATTCCTGTCTATTCTTGCCTTTCATTGGTGCCTGCTCTTTTCATGTGGCAGTGCCCTTTCTTTACAACTGTAACTTGAGCATCTGCTGTTTAGCTTCTCTGCATTCCAGTTTGTCGTGTCATTGTCACTTTGCTGTTTTACTGTTCAGGTGTTCAGTCCTTGTAAATTACCTGCCCTGCTCATATTTGTGGGTCTTGTAGCACAGCTTTTCATGTGAGAATGTTTCTGTATCTAAACAAATCCTCGGCAAATTTACTTCCTCATTCAGTACATTACCTCCTTCTGTCTATTGCTTAGATTTGTTTTCTCTCTTCTCCATGAAAACTGTATTCTGTTTGTCACTGTGCAAGTCCAGTTAATGCAAAAGTGAATGTTTTGGAGGCACCATGAAGGTACTGGAACATTATGGGACAACAAAATTTGTCACTTTCTGTTTTATAGATATGTTTCTTTCTGTTACACTGTTCTAGATAGTCTTATTGTATCTTCCTCACAGCTCAGGGGTTTGGAGTTCACTCCTAACTTATGGTTACTTCCATTGTAGAGTTTGCCAAGGTACTCTGGTCTCATCCACATTTCCAAAAATAGTCTGACTGACTGGCTAGACTTATCTGTCCTTGTATACTATATTTATCCTTGCATTTATTGCCCAGCAGAAAGCTAAACTATGAAAATATGGTCCATGAAGTACCATTTCACTTACATTGACAACAAAGTTAGAAAATCAGCATTGAATATTACAAAATGCTTTCAGTTGTTTTGTGTTGTCTTCTTACACTACATTCAAGTGGAACCATATATTTTTGTCAATAAATACTTTTGGTTATGTCCATTTTATCAGGCCCTAATAAAAGCAGTCCACTTAAACCAACAAAATTGAAGAAGACAATATTATTTTTCCTTGGGGGACACAAGGCAAGGCCTCCACATCCCACATCTGGGGGGCATTTGCTTCCTTCACTATCTTACTTAACATAACCATCTCCAAGGACATAGAGCCAGATTGTGATTTATATTTTTTATAAAATCAGTCCTGTTCATTTTAGCAGAAGTAATTTTTTTAGCAGTTGATAGTTAAACAATTAAATATAAATTATTTCCAGTTTGTGAGAACCCCTCAGTCAGTGTAGACAGAATAGCAGGCCTGCAGTCTTGTAATAATGGCACCTGTCTGGTGATGACTATATGAGATGTCTGTACTGGGGTCCCTTTGAGCAGAGCCAAATCCAGCACTACATGAAGTAAGCAGCTGTCTAGGGCTTGCTGGCTGTTGGGAGGGGGGCTGCAACAACATTTAATTTTAATTAGACAAAAAAACAATTCTTACATTTCTTCTTTAAGGGCACACCCTGTCCACGTTGTGTTTGTAGTCTGGGCATGCATGCATCTTTTGAATTATAGCACACAAACACAGAGCAACATGCAAGACTTGATTTTTCCAACAAGCAGTGGAGTTGGAACTGCTGCTTTCCCAAACATGCATTGGAGTTGCTGCCATTTGCTTTAGGATTTTGGAATTGGAGAGCTGCTGCTTTGCAAAAAATAGAACCATTCCTTTGGCAGCAGGTATAAGGGGTGTGTGTGTGTGTGTGTGTGTGTGTGTGTGTGTGTGTGTGTGTGTGTGTGTGCGATATCTTAGTTAGGGATGACATATTAGTTAATTAACTTGCTCAGATGCAAACTCTGTACCTTGGCTAAAAGAGACAAGATCCTTAATCCTCTACACCAACTAACAAACTCTACCCTTAGTCGTCAGATGAAGTGGATAATTTTGTCATTTATTGGTTCATACATTCTGATTCACTGCTTAATGGAAAAAAATGTTTAAATCTACAGGGGTGAATTTTCAATGAATGCAATTTTCAGTGCAGTTTTGATGAATGTGAGTTTCAATGTACTTTCAAGGAATGTGAACTTCCAGGAAAGCAGTGTTAGTAGTGCAACAGGTAGCATACTCCCCTTGGGTGTAGAAGCCTGTGGGTTCTACTTCCACACCATGTAGATGTATCGCTGACACTACAGTGCAATATAAGGGGAATGCTGCACTCCTAAGTACCTCATCCTTTGGATGAGATTTTAAGCCAAGGCCCCATCTGTCTGTGTTGATGGTAGGTGGTGTGAGATCTTTTACATCCACCTGAGTTATCAAAAAGAATAGAGGGAAGTTCCCAAATGTCTGGCTAAATTTTCCCTAGTAGAATTAATACCACTATGGATCTTTCCTGAAAAGGTACTACTAGCTTGTTGGTACTAACCTAGTGAACAAAGAATAAGTAAATTAAAAGTTTTAAATTAAATTCATATCTATGTCTTCATTTCAAAAGTAAAGAAGAAAATAGCATGCATGCTTTGACATCCATCTACTGGGCCAGTAATCAAAGATCCTCAATCCTCCCCACTGACACCAGTGGGGAACATTCGCTTAGAACAAAAATGGATAGATACACACAGTATTTTCAGATGCAGCTCTCTGCATCAAGCACAATTTCCCTTAAGAGCACACAGGGAGCACACTCCAGACCTGGGGCTAGACTTCCTTTCCAGGTCCCAAATAAGACTTCATCTTTCGTTCTGTGAAATCAGTGCTCTGTGTCCCTTTTCTAAGTAGCTGACACACATACTCTGAGATTTGATTTTCACACACACGCACACACACCTAGGAAAGGCTGGCATAGATTTACCCGCTATGCCACCTCTACCCAGACTATAAGGTCAATTCACTGCCACAGCCAGCCACTTTAAGGATCTTACTAGGGTACCCAATTACTCATAGTAAAATTAATACTAATACAAATGATAGTGTTGACCAATCGTCAAGACTTTCAGGACTGTGATGCCACAGTGCCACAAAGTAAAGGCAAGTGCTCTCAGGGGTTAAATATTTTCTAAAAGACCATCCACAATGAAAGATATAAATATATGTAATAATAAATAATAAAATAGAACACATGAAAATACTGAATATCTATTTACAAAAAACACCAGAGTTTCAGTTCACGGGAAATATAGAAAAAACAACAAAGATGGAAAGATTCAGAAAGATACAGGAAAACAATATTTAAGTAGTCTCACTATGTTTTCCTAACTTACTGAAGAATTACTCTTCCCTACTTTCTGGCTAGAGCAAGGCAAGAAGAAGTGGATGAGTGTCTTTGTTGTCAGTTCCAAAACAGAGTGCTGAGTGACATTGTCAGTTCTGTCACATGTATCTAAAAACAATTTCAGTGCTGGCTACAAAATGATGTCACATCTAGTCACCTGACTCTGTGATTCCCACACTACCCCCTCCTTAGAAACGTGAGCCAGGATCTAGCACAGATGTGTCACATTACACACCCAGAACCCTGCTAAGACTTAATCCAGCATCTGGAGACTATAAAACAATTCCAGTACATTCATCCTTCTGCACAGACTAACCAGCCGTTCTCTTTCAACTCAGGGTAGCAAATAGCTCACCACTAAGGACAATAAGACCAGGGCCCCATACCAGACATTGCACCTCTGGCTGCATTCAGACCTGTGAGATAAAATCTTTATGGCTTAAACCAAGTCCTAATTTCAGGCTATTTTTCTTAAAGTTATCTGGGCTGAGCTTACCCCTTCCCTTCCAGCATCCTCTGTTAACAAATACACATTTCATCAGTTATAATACAGTCTGACATAAATGTATATTTCTTTTCTGTCCAGTAGGACCCACTGTTGATACATTTTTAACACAGCAACTTTACCAATACAATTTTAACATAAGCACCTGTACAAATCAGTTTGATATTCAAATGACATAGTATTCTTTACAAAATTTCAGATAGTTATGCTGGCATGTGTTACACATGCACTGCCCTACTCTCGCTGGCATAGCTGGTGCTACCTGACATCATCACATCTCCCTCCCCCCCTTTGAAGACACAAGCTAGTTTTTCAAGGGGTTCAGAGACATGAGCCTGTCTGGGAATACATTAACCCATACCCTGTCTTGAGATCCCATCTGCATTGGCATTGCTGACCCCACTTCGGTGCTGCACTGTCATGTCATATGTGTGCAACCTTAGGCTTCATTTTAACAATGTGGCATTTTGCTGGCTGGCTCGATGTAACCATAGATCTCCCTCAGACTCCTCCTGTCACCCACTGCAAATACTCAGCACAAAGGCCTCTCTATCATGTTAAGTCTTCATCATGTTAACATGGTACAGTTTGTGCCCCTGCCTCTTGTCTAGCAGGTCTGCCATGTAGTTAACATCACTGACCTTCATTACCACTTTGATGGGTCCTTCCCAAGCTGCCTGCAGCTTATTGTGTCTGACAGGAATGAGCACCATAACCTGCTGTCCCACAGCATACTCTTTAGCTCGAGGATTCCTGTCATACCAGACCTTTTTCTGCTATTAGGCTTCTGCCAGTTTCTCCTAGGCCAAGCCCATGAGCTTCCTAATCCTTGGGGTTTACACATATGTCACAACAGACTCCTTGTGGGATTTCCACTCACCCTCCCACTCATCACAAATCAAATCCAAGGGCCCCCTCACCCTATGTCCATACATCAACTCAAAGGGTGAAAAACCTGTGGATTTCTGAGGTACCTCTCTGTATGCAAACAGCAGATTGGACAAATATTTGTCCCACTGTCTCTTAAACTGGTCTGCAAATGTCCTTAGCATGGTCTTTAGTGTAGCATTTAACCTCTCCATAAGACCATTAGTCTGGGGGTGGTAGGGGGTGGTCTTTATGTGGTTCACCCCACACCACTCCCACAGACAAATCAGCTGGTCTGACATGAAATTGGCACCTTTGTCGTCAGTATTTGTCTCAAGAAACCTACCCTGCTGAAAATCTCTAACAAAGCATTTGCCACCTTTTCTCCCTCAGTGAAGGACAGAGCCACTGCCTCAGGGTATATAGTAGCATAATCTACAACCACTAGGATATATTTCTTCCCTTTGGAACTTGGGGTATTCAGAGGATCCACAATATCCTGGCTACCCTCTGAAACTGCTCCTGAGTCACAGGCAAAGGCTTTGACCTTGTCTTCTACCTTGCCTACTTTCTGACATTGCTCACAGGTCCTGCAGTACCATGTTACATCTCTTGCAATTCGAGGCCAATAAAAGTTCTGCAAAATAATAATAATAAAGAAATAAAAATAATAACAATAAAGAAAAATAATAATTAAGATCCAGTAATCAGAACCACATAACTGTCATTAAACACAAAAATGAGGCTGGCAAATCTCTCTTTGCCTGCACTATTGATAGATCCTGAAACTGACTCCCAAATCACTTAACCTCTACCACCTCCATTTCCCAATTTAAAAAGCTACTCAGACCCCACTACATAAAAAACTGGCTTTGTTCATGTCACCCTCCTGGTTAAGCCATTCCAGAGCACTGTAGCTATAACTACTAATGACAAAATACAGCTCTCTGACAAAATAGTGTCTCCTCCTTCTCTGCTAGTGCACCCAATAATAAGTCCCCCATAATGCTGTGCTCTCAAGAAAAAAAATATATTCACAATTGTATATTCTATATGGTATCGGCTCACCTTTTGATATTTTAACAATTGTTAATTTCTGCTATGTATGTTCAATTCTATTATTTCCTGTGTGATGTGATGCTTTCTTCTTATCTTGCCATATTGTATCCTTTG
This sequence comes from Protopterus annectens, assembly GCF_019279795.1. NCBI lineage: Eukaryota > Metazoa > Chordata > Ceratodontiformes > Protopteridae > Protopterus > Protopterus annectens. The sequence continues at coordinate 1,777,827,151 of NC_056725.1, read as the reverse complement.
TATTGTACTGTACTGGAGCTTTTCTCCCCTGGCCTCCACTGAAAATGGACCTGTGTCCAGTTGGACTTTCCTGGTAAACAAATGTAAAATAAAATAAAAGCAAATAAATAATGTCTTTTGGTATGCTGTATGCCCATATGACCTGAAAAAGGAATGTCACGGGCTGTGGAAGTGCCAGATAGTAGGCTGTGGGCACTACCGACTGCTGTGCTACCTCACCTTCTAGCTCTCCTGCAGGGATCCACTCTGTATACAGTAACCCTTTGCTCCAGTGTACAGACTTCTCTTTTCCTTGGGAATCAGGTGCCTCCTTAGCTCCCTCAGGCCTCTTAGTGTAGGGTCCGCGAGCTGAGCCTGTTTCAACTCTACCATTGTGATTGTACCCAGCTCCCCTTCCACAGGAGGTCTGGTATCTTCCGACAGCAGTGCCTCACATTTAGCCTGGGTACTGCCACTTACCTCTGCCCTTGCAGTCAGACTGTCCAAGGAAACATCAGCACCTACAAGTAGCTGTGGCTCACCTTCAGGCTTACAGCTACAGGGTAGTTTCCTCCCTGAAATAGCCTCATCACCAGCCTCAGTTTCAAGTGTGGGGTCTGTCTGAGTCACCCCCAAGGCTACCAGACCCACATGCCTCTCTCCAAGCCTGAGTGCATATAACTGCATTTTCACAAGGTACTGCATTATCAAAATCATTCCCTATCAAGACATCTGCAGAGATATACTCAAACACACCTACTTGCTTGCTTCCTTTTCTACCCTCCCAGTCAAGGTGAACCCTGGCCAAAGGTATTTGGAACAGGGTCCCTCCTAAAGCTCTGACTGGAGTGGGCTGCCCAACCAAGTAGTGCTCTTCTTTAAACATGACAGGCTTCACAATGGTTATGTCAGTGGCTGTGTCTCTCATGACAGTGGCCAGTTTTCCATCCACTAAGATAGAATACAAACTCCCGTGATAGTTTGGTACCCCTGTTGTCTCCAGACAAGTTACCACTGGCATACTGTTATTCCCACTTGCTGACTCCCCCACCTTTTGTTCCTCCCTTGCTTCAGTGGACATTTGTATGCTACATGGACCCTTTGGTTACATTTAAAACATCTAAACCTCAATCCTGGCTGTGTACCTGAAGTAGTGGCTTCCCCTCTTACTGGTAGATTCTGTTGGGGTGGCTTAGGCTGCCCATCATGGGTTCCCTTATATCCATGTGCAGCACTGGGTATCCCCTTCTTGTGTAGTGATGCCCTGCTTGCTAAGTAGAGATCCCCTTTTTCCCCCAGCTCATCTGCAGAATTACAATTCCAGTATGCCAGTCAGATTCTCATGTCCTTAGTCAAAGTGCTAAGGGCTTGTTCCCTCACTAGTCTTTCAAAAGTGGTGACCTGACACCCACTCACAGACCTATGAAAATAAGTGCTTGGCTCAGCAATATAATACATGCACTTCCATCTCCCTTACGACTATGCTCATGAAACTTTTTTCTATAAGCTTCAGGTGTTAACTTAAAACATTCCAGTAAACATTGTTTAACCTTGTCATAATTTAAACAATCAGTATAAACAGGACTTGCTGGAAGGATAGGTCCCTAACTCTACATATTTTCAGCCTGTGGAATTTGGTAACTCTGTAGGTCAAACAAAGTACTACTTTGGTTAGGTTAGTCTTTAGAACTGGATGGGTAGACATAAATTTACACCAGGGTTGTTTTGTATGGCCCTGCTTGATTTGGGAGGTGGGCACTATTAAGTGTTGTAAGTGATGTAAGAACTTTTAAGTGTTTCTGCATAAAGGTGTAACTGGCTGTGCACTTACAGTCCCTGTGATTCCTTGCTTAGTATTCTTCTTGTGTCTCATTATTTTAAGAAAACAAAACTGAGTGGCATTTCACTGTATTTTTTCTTCTGAAATGCTTCCCTTTATGTATTGTGGCTTATCACTTCACTTATACTGCCTGTTTCATAATGTATATATATGTTATGCCATTATGCCAGTTATGGCATTGCCGCTGCACCTCAGGATACTACTTTTGTATATGTTTAAATTAGTACTCTGTATGTCATTCCTTTGTTCTAATGCTTGTATACTTTGTTTGACTACAGAATTGCTATGTTGTTGCTGCCTTTTGACATGAGTTGTTGCTGCTTACCTAGCTAAGAAATCAAATATATAAACAATAAATAAATAGATAACTTCAAAATAAAAGCAGATGCAAGGGCAGCTTACATGTGATCACTGTTAATTTCCATTTTAGCTACAAGCTGTTTTAGTTATTTATAAATTATAATTACAGCAAGAAAAAAAATCATACATGCTTCACTCACTTCTTCCACAGAAATGTACAATTGGTATCAACCCCTGTTCAATTTTGTACACAGGGTATGGGTGTCACATCAACAGTAACCATCACTTACAGCCAATTTTCACAGCATCAGGAGCCTGGCCCTACCATGGAACAAATGTGCAATATTTTAAAACATTGTCCTTAAAATAAGTTTGCTAAATTAAATATATATGGTAGAATAATTCTGCATGTTTAATATGTTTACTTTAGTGGGTGCTGAACTGTATTTGTGTCCTTTTTTTGTGGGTTTGTGATTGGTGACATATCATGCATCATAATCAGCACACTATAAATATACTTTCCCCACTGTCCTTCTTAGCACATATACTTTGATATCACACACAAACATGCATTCATTCTCATGTTATATTTAAATGGTAGCTAGATCAATATTTAGCTAATTAGCTAAACTGTACAGAGGTATATAAGTAGATCGACAGACAGATAAACACAGATCTATATGGTGATATCTATATGGTGATATCAGCCTTGATATCTGGACTGTCTTTTCAAACTGTACCTTATTACAATGTGCTCTGAACTGAACCATTTTTAAGAATATGCTTAAGCAAGTGTTTTTATGCTGTATTTATTTGCTCAAAACCAGATATAGTAAACGTGCTGGTCTGTACAATGCAGCACAAATCAGGAGAGTGCTAACATTATAGTGCCATTAAATATTACATTTCTCTTGTAGCAACTATCAGTCCATAGGGCATTTGTCATGTCTCTGTCTTTTTCCAGGAATTCAGTCAATTTGCATTACATCTCTGCAACATGTATATCTAAAAATAGTCTTCATTCAGCAATGTGCATGGTGCCTGTAGTGAAAATAATATGTGGATTTGATTTGTTATTTCTGTTAGTGGCATACCTCTAAATTGTGGTGTTGAGTGTCCTACCACACAGAGGACACAAAGTTATGAGAGATAGTGGGATACTGCTATCTTTAAATAGTCAGGGGGGTTAATTTACTGGAAACTTGGACGACAGTGAATAAGATGCTTGAAAATGAGGAGCCATTGTGAGCTATTTCTGTTGAAAACTCACACTGTTGCTGTGTGCTGTACCCTTTTCCATACTTTGTATAGTGCATTTTACTACGTGTCTAAAAATGAAGCTCAATCAAACTTTGAGTTTTATTTATTTAATGTGTGCTAAACGGGTGAGTGGCCTTATACAAAAATAGTCTTTTTAAACCATGATCTGGTCCAATGGCAAAACAAAAAAAGAGCAAATTATGTTGGCAGTATTAAGCAATGGGAAAAATGCATGGAGTAGCAATAAAATGAGAGTTTACAGAGAGGTATGCAAGAAAAATCAAATCATTGTGCTCCTTATAGATGAAATATATGTAATAACATATACGTGAACTTAATTTGTCTTATAGAGCCAACCTATAATTTTAGTATATTTAAACTGTGGAATTTTGAGGTAGACAATATTAAAATTCACAGTGAGTTCAAGTGTTGACTGGTTACCTGAAAGGTTTAAATAAATAGAAGGGGAGGAGCATTTTATACCTAACCCAGTCATTAAGTTGAAGGAATAAATTCCCCATTAACAGTGACTGGTTCATTAGCTGTATGGAATTTAATGTGAAGGACGGCTCCAGAAAAAAGGGCATTAGGAGGAGAAAACATATTCATTCAGCTAGATTCTGGTACTCTGTCATCCAAGATGAATAGTTCCAGTATAAAAACATGTGTACTAGTGATTCTTCCCAAGTTGTGAAGATGTTGTTTTGTAAAGCAACATGTAAAGAGCAAGGTATGCCCTTTCAGGCATGAGTGGCAGCCAGTCTAATTTAAAAGGCTATAGTGAAGTGAGTTAAGAACATAAACCCGACAGCCTTATAGGTCAGGATCTGATTGGCCTTAGTGTCCAATTAAGGAGGCAGTGCAGAGAAAAGAAAGCTTATGCTGTAATAAGACTTCAGTCCCTATAACCTTCCTAGCTCCATGCCCAGAATTCCTGAATGTTTGCAGCATCAAACCAAGCTACATTGTGACATTGTTTTTATTTACCCTTTTCTTTAATTTCTCTAAGCCTTTTGGGTTTCTAATACCATGACAGGAATGGATCCCATTCCTAAGTCAAACTATGATTAAAGTTCATGAAATTAGTATTATTCCAATCTTTGTCAGCCAGTAGTGTTCTTCACAGCACGAGCAATGTGGCCAGTAATGACTCCTTTTGCAGTTCATATGGAGTTACATATATTGGTAACATATCTAAATATGATTGTAAATTCTTTTTTATAACACCCATTGCTCTTACCACTACTACTGGAACTGTCTGGGTATCTTTCTTCCACATTGCTCTCGTTTCTGCCTGCAAATCCTGATATTTTATGACTTTGTGTCTCTCTGTACACAAGACACTATAGTCACTGGATATAGCAATTTCAGTGATCAATGCTACCTTTGATTTGTATTTACTGTAAGGGCTGTCCACTGTTCTGCAAAGCCATTGCCCTGAAATGGTGCCACTCATTTTAAGTTGTGTTTTCATGGATCTAGTGGAATCAAGCTACACCCAAAGTAGTCATATAAAAGAACCCTTTCTATAGATTCTGCAGAGGCTTTGTAGAAAACATTAATGTTCTTCAATAGTTAGTCTATTCATACCTTTCATTTACGACAAATAAATAGTGTTGTTCCTGTGTATATGAAAACTGAACATTTGGAATTCAAAACATTCAGTATGCAACTCATAGTAAAAGAGAACTTTAATGTTATCTCAAGACCTAAGAGATGGCCAAACCTCAAGGATAGCAGTAAAAGGAATAGATTTAGGGTATTACTGTAGAGGCTAATGTGGAACAGACTCAGAATATAAAGTTGAGGAATGCCAATGTCCGTGGTAATCCAGTAAAAGAAGAAGTTGTTAAAACTTACCCAAAAACTCCTCCTCTTGGAGTGATAACCAGAAAGCCACCTTTATGGCTAGGAAGCAGACTTGTGACAGTGGAGTGTTTCAAATAATGAACCTTGCATGACTGAGTTAAATGCCTGTTTTAGGGTCTGATGGCAGCCCCATTTACTTTACCTTCATCCTTTCCACCAACTACATGGCCTGTGAGGACACACATTGTGCTAAAACATGCATGACAACTTTGAGTATTTGCTAATCTTGCAGTTTGATAACTACCAACCTACAAAATGCTTTAAATAGGTAGAGAAGACCTTTACAGACCTGTGGCTGGAGACAATAAGGCAGATGCAGTTTTGGTGCTAGGTAACTTTTTTCCAAGGTAAAGGATAAAGTCAGGAGTAATATGTTTGAAAATAAGGCTAACAGTAATTGTTATGAATCTAGTTTAGAGCCTGTCAGGTCCCCAGAATCTAGTTCTTTGAAGTTAAAAAGTAGGTCTTCAAGTAACTCATTTAGCCACATAGCAGTTGTGGTCTGGACAGTATGCCCTTTTCCTAACACAAAAAAGAAACCATTGTATATGCCCTTTGCATCAGTGATTCTCTGTTCTTACATTTCCACGAGTACTCTTAGTTTCAGAGTTATTTTCTCTCAGAAGTTCATTTATTTACAACCCTTGTCTTTTTTTTAATGATTGCCACCAAGCACACATTGGATAACCATGCATTGTGGTCTGTATTGACAGTGTTGCAATTTTTGTGCTTTTTGTATGTGCAAGCCAGTTCTGAAGACTATTACTATGTCTGCAAGTATGATATATTATATTTGACAAGATGTTCACCAGGCTGTACAGTGATCACACCTATAAGTATAATTTGAGTTACAGGATTTTTATTTATTTAAAAAATGCCTTTGAGGCTGTAGATTGTAATACATTATGTATATGTGTATATATATATATATATATATATATATATATATATATATATATCTTCTTTTGGCTTTTCCCGGTTAGGGGTCACCACAGCGGATCACCTGTCCGCTCAGTGGAGTTTTATAGTGTCGAGTTGCCAGCCCGGTGCCCAACCTTCCACAGAAGGCACACACACACACACACACACACACACACACACACACACACACACACACACCCCTAGGGCCAATTTAGAGTGTTCAATCCACCTACAGCATGTTTTTGGGATGTGGGAGGAAACCCACGCGACCACAGGGAGGACATGCAGACTCTGCACAGAAGGCACCCCAGCCGAGGATCGAACCAGAGAACCTCTTGCTGTAATATATATGGATCTACTTTGAAACATTGTAGCCCATATCACTGAATGTCAGTTTGCCAAAATGGTGAAAACTTAAAATCTTGAGCAACAAACTTTTCCTAGGGTAAGTAAACACTTGCCCTAACCTACACAAAAGACAAAACGAAGTAAGTACCCCCCCCCACCTCCTTGATTATACATACCAACTCCGGGCTCACACTACAGTGGAGGAAAGGCCATGTTAGGCAAATGTATACTTGCCCTAGGAAAAGTTCACCGTATGAGTTTTTAAGTTTTTGTAATTTTTGTCCCCAATAAATGCCATTCAATGATATGGGCTGTGTTGTTTCAAAGTAGACCCATATATATATATATTTCTATATCTATATATATATATATATATATATATATATATATATAAAATATGTAGATGCACACATCTATATATATATATATATATATATATATGTATACACATTTATTTTATTGAAAGCAGCATATAGTAGTGAGACTGCACATTTAGAGAAATATCACTACTAAATTTTGTATCTACTCGTTTGAATTGGGTTCTAAATTAAAACAGTAAGGTTTAGAATGACCCAAAGATCAGAATGTGTATATCAATCAGTTTATTGTACAGTTTAGGAGATTTTACAAATGAAGCTACTCCTTAGTTTTACTAGAGCAGTCAGTAGTCTGTAGCTGTACATTTCATTGCTTCAATGCAATTGAAATCAGTGGAATAACTTTTGAATTTTAATTTGGTTCCTCTCTGCTGCAAAGGAAGATATCAGGACAGCTGAATTCGGATCACCCCACTACGGATTACCACTTTAAAATGCTGTTTAAAAACAAACAAAAAAAAACCTTTTTCATACTTTAAGCAAGTCAGGTTTCGCACATCCAAACTATCACTTGTGATAATTACATTTACTGTGCATCATTTCTTTTTTCTGCAACACCTTAACTACAGACTTTCTCTGTTCTTGGAATGTGCATTCGCTAAAAATACTCAACTGTAACTCTGGGACTTCCTCCTATAACATACAGGGACATTTATGTAACAAAATATGTGCACATTTTACTTTTATATATATTTAATGTCTGAGTTACTTTCTGTTTTGTAATTCATATTAAACATTATTTGAACATGTTTGTATATAATCCTAGTTTTATAGGTATTAAAAACTGAGCCATCAGAGAAGAAGGGAATCTAATTCATGTTGCTTAGTAAAACTACTTAAAAATACTTTGAAGGCATTGCAAGGACTGCTGGCACACTCCAGGTCAATACTACAAAAAAAAAATCCAGAAAAGAGAGACCAAAGTCCGGACCTCATCTAAATAATTTCATTTCAACTGTTTTGTTCTGTAGGTGTAATTAGGTCTAAAACTGGTAAATAACAATTTTACTTAAAAAAATCATCTGAGTCATATATGTAAAACCAAGCAAATGTTGGGTCATTAATGCTATAATTTATAGGAATCTTTCTTGGAGGATATCTGTTTGTTTATATGTTAGATTATACATGCATTTTCAATTCATAGTGTTAGACAGTCACCACCACCATAAAGGCTAAAAAAGATTATAAACAAGAGCTTTGTGGACCTTTGGCTTACGTGCAGATTTGGCACATGAGATTTGAACTGTTATTAATTTTGTTTTGTATATATTTCTGGAGCTTTTCTCCCCGGGCCTCCGCTGAAAAATGGCAACAGCTCAGTTGGACTATCCCAGTCAACAAATGTCAAATAAATAAAAATAAATCCTCTGTGAAGGAAAAGAACAGTAAACAAAGAGAATGTGTTGCTTAGGTCAGCCTAAGGGAGAAGGCAGCAAACAGTCAGTGTTGGCATAACGATCATCTGAAGGGCGGGAGTATGAAGGAAGGATTAGACATATAAAAAAAAACTGTTTACCCAGGATGATTTTGTCCTATGGTGTTGTGATGTTTTTTCTGTTTTAACAAGCTGAGTATAAGAGATTACTGCCAGTTGCTGCTGTAGTAGTTCTTCAGAGTTGTTGTTTGTCTTTCGGCTTTTCCTGGTTAGGGGTTGCCACAGTGTAACTCCGGTCCGCTAATGATTGGCAGTTGGTTTTTATGGTGTTGAGTTGCCAGCCTGATGCCCAACTTTCAACGAAGGCACCCCCATTAAACGCATGTCTTTCGAACGAGTGATAAGTCAAAGTAGTCAGTTGGAAATTTGACAAAGAAGGGCATAGACTACTGGGACATAACTGTTGATTAATGACTGTAACGACCAGATAATGATTGCATAAATAATAAAAATTAAACATGACTTTAGACATATGCAAGTAGGCAAAACTTCTAACTGAAGTAATGTCAGGTTATGAAAGAGACAGAGACAACTAACACTTCTTGGTGTCAAATAAATGTAGCTCTCCGTTAATACCTAGAATGGAGAGCAGGGGAAATCCTATTTACAAAACTGTGATCAATCCGAAACCTGATCATATTCCTTTCTGTTTCGCACCTTTCTAGTCTCATGATACAACATAAACAATGACCATTACAGCACAACAACGAGAAGCTAAAACAACTAAAAAGCTGAAAGCTGTTAACTCATTTCAGACTGCCACACATCTTTTGTGTGTGTGTGTGTGTGTGTGTGTGTGTGTGTGTGTGTGTGTGTGTGTGTGTGTGTGTGTGTGTGTGTGCGACTGAGTGTGTGTGTATGTGGGTATGTGTGTGTGAGCTCAAACAGTATTACTGGTTTACAACTTTTAAAGCTGTTACAGTTTAAGGGATACACTTCACTTCCAGCATCTGTCTGTGAGGCAACACTAGGCATGTTACAGCTATAAAACATTTTGCAGTCCTGTAGGTTTCACTCTCATGCTGTTTTGTAGTACACAAAGGCATCTAAAACTCCATCAGCTACAGTGTGCTACAGCTTTCAAAGCTGAGAAACACTTTGGTTTCTTTCTCTCTCGGTCTCTCTGTAATTGTTAGTACATGGAGCAGTCAAAGCACCCTACATTGCAAACTGTTTTGATTAGATCATATTTGGTCATAAAAAACATACATGCTCTTGAGATGGATGTCAGTATTTACCTCTAGCGACTTTCTTTGCTTTGCTCTCGATCTCATTTTTTGCATGCATTTCTCAAGCCCAGAGGCATAGCTAGGTAGGAGTGAAGTGGGCGCCTGCCTGAGTGCAACGTGTTAGGTGGTGTGATCAGTAGATGCTACATGGTCTTCGGTGAATTACTGGTATTTGGAAATTAATGCCGCTATATCATTCATGGTTAGAACTCAAGCACTGAAGCATTGTAGCAATCTGTATGTGGCATATTCTGTAGCAGTGTAAAACTGTGAATAGCTTTGATATATATATATATATATATATATATATATATATATATATATATGTGAGGATATATATATATATATATATATATATATATATGTATATGTGGTGTTTGGGTCTTCAAGTTCTTGTGTGGGGCACATCAGATCAGGGGATGGTAGCGGGAGTTAGGACAACTAAATAAACTTCTGTTCAAGAATGTAACATATCTTGGTTATGATCAGAACAACAGCCATAATCAATCCTCTGTATCTGCTTATGGAATAACAGAATATTTTATCATCTAACTGTAAACATGTGACACAAACCTGGTATCTAAGATATACTATAATAAGAAGTATAGCCTGCTTGTTTCAGGAATTAAATTATATTTTACACTTTCTACTGCACAATGTTTTAAACAGATACTGTAGTTTTAAAACTCAAAAACGAAAAACAAACCAAAGATAAAACACTGGAAACTGGTTCAGGCAAGTAAAACAGTAGACTCCAGATGAAAAAGTGTATTTAATGGATAAAATAAAGTGCTTTTTATCTAGTATATTAACTTGAACTTCTTCAGATAAAAAAAACAAATACAAATTAGAGTTTTAAATACCCCTCCCACTTCTCCCATGTGATTGTTCAGTAGTAAGCTCTTAAAGGAACATCACTACAATACCATCCAAGGTCATTCTTCACTGTTACATAGGTATAAAAACATTGTAAATAGTCTCAATTATTTAACCTATATAAAATATTATTTAGAAAAAACTTTTATAAAACACATATATTAAAACATTATAGAGAATATTTTAGAACATTTATCTCCTCAAGGTTTTCAGTTTTAGCATGCAATTTATTAAGCAGATGTCATTCAATCCCAGAGTAATGTAGGCATTGAAGCGGATTTGCCACAGTAATTCTGACTGTTCAAGAATTACTGTTAGGGGTCCACCCTTTGGGTCAGTGTAAACTTACTCTATCACCCAGAATTTGAAAGTGTGGTTAGGGTTTGCGCTGACATGTCTAGCTAGTGCATTCTCTGTTTTGTGTTTTGAAATGTTGCACGTGTGTTTGTAAATCCTATATTTTAGTTTACGTTCTGTCTTTCCAACATAGAAGGAAGGACATAGTTGGCATATAGCTAGATAAACTACCATTTTAAATTGGCAATTATATCTATTACTGCTTTTCAAAACTTTGCCATTAATTTCTACACTACTGTAGTTCTGTCAGTGGCGTCTACTTGTCATAGCATTTTAAGCAGAAAAACTTATGACCAGAACTGACCAATACATGTGGTAATACATCAATATAGAAACTATATAGTATGGTGAATGTCTGCTATAAAGATTGATGTGAGACAGCACATGTGAAAATTGGAATGTTTTATGCATTATATTGTTACAATGTTGTTTGCCACATTTCTAAATTGCTAAGTAATGCTTAAAAGCTTAGACAAGGGAAAAGAGAGATTTCCCTCTGTGTACTTTAATTCATTAATGCTGTGATACATGCATATATATGTCTACTTCTGTCTCTGTTTCTCTTACACACACACACATATATATATATATATATATATATATATATATATATATATGTATATAGACATAAACGTGTACAAATACACACAAAAAAAGATATACAGATAACATACAGGCATATATATATATATATATATATATATATATATACATGTGTGTGTGCGTGTGTTGGCACACATATACATACTGGGGTTACTCAGCCTTTTTATCAAGTTGCATTAAACTGAATTTAAGTAGAAAACCAAATCAAATCATTTTTATTGATGTATACATTTTTAGCAGAAGAAAAAATAGAAGGTCTTAAAAGTCTCAGACGTATCCTATCAAAGTAATGAGTAGAAAAAGCAGCTGAACAGTTTGAAAATGTAGAATTATTTTTACAACTGTGCATTTTGAGTTTTGAAATTTGCCATGTTTACATTAGGATCGTGTTTAGACACTGATAAAATGCCAGCTACCACCTTAATGGCTTTAATAAGTAGCAGTGAAGATCAAAAATGATCATATCTTGTATTTCACCAATCTAAATTCTGCAGCTTTCAGTTGTGTGTATGTGTCTGTGTGTGTGTGTGTATAATGTGTGCGTGTGTGTGTGTGTGTGTGTGTATGTATAATGTGTGTGTGTGTGTGTGTGTGTGTGTGTGTGTGTGTGTGTGTGTGTGTGTGTGTTAATATATATAGATACTATTCAGTGAAAGCACATTTCACTGAAAGTCAAATGATTGTGTACAAATCACTGAAAGCTCAATTCAATGAAAACTCAATTCACTGAAACACATTTCACTGAAAGTTATATATGGTCTTTTCCCCACTGTTGTTTGACCCTAGAGTTAGTATATATAGTAAGGCGGGTGTGGGGGGCACCACCCCCCCCACATAGTTTGGATATGTATTAAGTTCAGAAAAGAGTAATTTATTGGAATTGCAAGTATCCATGTATATAGTTCAAAATATTTAAAATAGGTGGGGGGCTATGCCCCCTCCTTACTATATATAGTACCTTCAGGGTCGCACTACAGTGGGGAAAAGGCCATATATAACTTTCAGTGAAACGTGTTCCAGTGAATTGGGTTTTCAGTGAATTGAGCTTTCAGTGAATTGTGCACAGTTATATGTGTTTCAGTGAAATGTGCTTTCAGTGACTAGTCCTAGACCCATACATATATATATATATATATATATATATATATATATATTCATTCTGTGAAATTAGTAAAAATAAGACTGAACTGACATGCCAGGTGTTTGAATGACACTGGTGATATAATTTAGAGTGTGCTCTCATATCTGAGTAGAAAGTTATTATAACTGATGGATATCAGTCAACAGATGCAAAATATTCTGAACAAATTTGCTGCTGATTAGTAATGATTCAAAGCTTCAGATGATAGTGATGGTGTAAAATAAGAAATTTGCTTTATGTCCAAATAGACTTCAGCCAGCTTTAGGGCCTACATGTACTGAGTGCCTGTGAAAGAAGTACAAGCTACATGCACTAGAGGAAAGCAGAGGTGTTTCTTGCTTGAAAAAAGAGGGTTTGGTTGCACCTGAAGAATTCATTAAAAGCTAAATCTTTACACAAAATAGACTAGCTGGTGAGTTAAGAATTCTGCTACTTCACAATACTTAGACATTGTTGGGTGAAACAGGAAAACCGTGAAAGAACTGCTGTGGCATACATTTGAACAGAGATGTCATTTTAGAGAAAAGTCTGTAGAAGTAGATGATATGTGCAGGTATCCACAATCAGATAAAAGAGATAACCTTCTATCCTTGTGCAGTTATCCACAATCAGATAAAAGAGATAACCTTCGATCCTTGTGCAGTTATCCACAATCAGATAAAAGAGATAACCTTCGATCCTTGTGCAGTTACCCACAATCAGTTAAAAGAGATAACCTTCGATCCTTGTGCAGTTACCCACAATCAGTTAAAAGAGATAACCTTCGATCCTTGTGCAGTTATCCACAATCAGATAAAAGAGATAACCTTCGATCCTTGTGCAGTTATCCACAATCAGATAAAAGAGATAACCTTCGATCCTTGTTAAGTTACCCACAATCAGTTAAAAGAGATAACCTTCGATCCTTGTGCAGTTATCCACAATCAGATAAAAGAGATAACCTTCGATCCTTGTGCAGTTATCCACAATCAGATAAAAGAGATAACCTTCGATCCTTGTGCAGTTATCCACAATCAGATAAAAGAGATAACCTTCGATCCTTGTGCAGTTATCCACAATCAGATAAAAGAGATAACCTTCGATCCTTGTGCAGTTACCCACAATCAGTTAAAAGAGATAACCTTCGATCCTTGTGCAGTTATCCACAATCAGATAAAAGAGATAACCTTCGATCCTTGTGCAGTTATCCACAATCAGATAAAAGAGATAACCTTCGATCCTTGTGCAGTTATCCACAATCAGATAAAAGAGATAACCTTCGATCCTTGTGCAGTTACCCACAATCAGTTAAAAGAGATAACCTTCGATCCTTGTGCAGTTATCCACAATCAGATAAAAGAGATAACCTTCTATCCTTGTGCATTATCCACAATCAAATTAAAGAGATAACCTGACATCCTTCAGTCTTCTGGAACCCCTTTCATAAGCTTGTTTTCTATTATGTGTCTCCTAGTTTAAAGACAGAAAACAGTGAGAGAAGTCACACGTGTAGTAGCAGTGTACACGAGGCAGTATGACATATTACAAATATTATGTTACTGAGTCAATCTGAATGTAGTCACACTAAGAGGTGAATATCTAACACTGATGACTTACTTAAGCAGTAAAGTGATATGATAGGGTACACATGTGCAGGGATAATAGAGTGTTATACTCACAGAATTTTGCTATCCAGGGATGAATTCTAAGCAAAGAGTTTGCAAAATCTCATGGACTCTGTGAGTTTTTTTTTCAGTTTTATTCATGATACTTTCATGTGTTGTCATCCAGGAGTCCCGAACATTATGCAGCAGTTTTTCAAAACATTCTGTTGGGCTAGAATCTCTCCGTCTAGAGATCCCATCACTTATGGCAAGACATTGAGAAAGTGAAGGAGGAAAAACAAAGTAACCTTAAATGTGTTTTTTTTTTTTTTTTTTTTAACAAAAAGAATTTTGAATTCTTCTAGATCCCCAGAGAAGATGGTTTACAATATTGTGGTGGATTACATAGTTAGATGCCTAAAGTAATTTTCCAGTCATTTTAAAAAAATGATAAATGGCAAATGTAGTTACATTAATGTATTTAACATTTATTTACCAGGAAAGTCTAACTTAGAATGAAGCCAATTTTCAGTGGTGGCCTGGGGAGAAATGCATGTCTTCTTAAACGTGGAAGGAAACCGGAGCACCCAAAGGAAATCCACACGAACACAGGAAGGGCATGCAGAATCTTCATAGAAGGCACCCCAGTGAGAATCGAACCAAAGTACCTCTTACTGTGAGGCAACTATGCTACCGCTGCACCACTGCACTATCTGCAATTTGATTGCAGGCTTCTATCAGAGAATGGGATATGTTGTGTCATGGTTCACTGTGTTTACAGGAGAAGTGAGAACAGATGTATAATATCTTGTCAACACTGTGACTTTGTGAATATGAAAAAGTTTACTCATAATCCAAAGGTGTTGAAACATTTCCTGAACAACATAAGATGTATTGAGAAGTAGACTTCCCTACAAGCACTTAGTTACTGAAAGGTGACAATATTATGCAGTCATCTTTTGGCTGTTGCACCTATGTACATTCCTCCAAATAATGAATGTGGAAGGACTAGCAAAGAACAAAGGCCTACACATGGTACTGCATTGCCAAAGACATACCCCATGGTAGTGCAGGGAGGGGGTGTTATGTCATGGAAACTAAGCAATTCTGATGGATATTCTACAGAAAAGCCGGAGCAACCTTCTGTTTACCCTCTGTTAAGTTAGATACAAGCATAGTGGGAGACCTGACTTTTATGCTGTGCATTGGGAGTCAGTGCACTAATACTGTACTAACTCCATTGTGAGACACACAGATGTGCCCCTCACCAGGCTGGATAAGGCAAAAGTCATGGTAGGTTGTTTGTCGGGTGCCAGAATCTGCCATATCACCCATGCACTCAAGTCTCTCAACAGGTACTGTTATGACTCTGTCATAGTCCGTGTTGGAGTGAATGACTTGAGATGTACCTCCCTGGACTATATAAAGAGAGACAAGATTGAGCTCACTGAATATGTGTCCCAGGCAGGTATGTTCCTACTCTTAAGCAGCATTCTACCATCACCCAGAATGATGCCTCAATACAAACAGAAAATGATTGACTTTAACAATTGGCTTAGTTTCTGGTGTCATTCCAAGGGGATCCAGTACCTGACAGCCTGGGATGACACGATTGACAAACCACGATGCTTTGCTAGAGATGGCCTACTTCTGTCCGCCTTGGGCTTCCGGCTCCTGGCAAAGGCTTTTGCCTCCCCCTTAGTGCCTTTTTTAGGCAATGACATGAAGTCAAAGCTACCAACATGAAAATGTCATCAAAATGTAAATTAAAGGTCATGCTGCTAAATGCTAGGAGTCTAAACATGAAACTCTACTCATTGCAAGCATTCTTAATCCTGGAAGAAGATGACATTTGTGCAGTCACAGAAACCTGGTTCAAAGCTGTGGAAAGCACCCCAGCCATACCATGTTACTCATCCTATTATTCAGTCAGACCACAAGTTGTGGGCAGCAAAACAAAAGGAGGTGGAGTTACAATATATATAAAATGCACACACATCTCTAAACTGGTCAGTCTGTATGATGCACAGGGAACACTCCAGGTGCAGTTAACAATTCACAAGACCCCTATTCAAATCATAGCTAGCTATAGGGCTCCAACTCTGACTCAAGATGCCCTCTCTACCTATCTGGACCTCCTTGAATCTATCAAAATTCAACCCTTTACCCTGATCCTGGGTGACTATCCAGCCATAGACTGGAAGAAATACTCATGCCAAAACACAAATGCCTAGAGATTCCCTGATTTCATCAATGCAATTTCCTTGGACCAGTTGGTTGACACCCCCACAAAAGGTGAAAATATTTTGGTCTTGGTATTAACAAACATGAGTAACCACTGCAGCATCCCTACAGTGTCATCATCCCTGTTAAGATCCAACTACAAAGCAGTCATTTTCAAAGTCACCATGTTCTCTGACCCCCACCCCCCACCCCCTAGCTAGGGTCAAACAAAAAATCTTCTCCAAAGCTGATTACAGCCTCCAGAGGGAAGGTATAAACAGCTTCACAACCACATCCCCTCCATTGGAACTCACACATATGTCCAAACCTACACCAAATGGACCTCATTAACAAAGATACTGGCAACCTCCAGACACTTGATCCCACACAGTTTGGTTTTGTCAAGGGAAGATCATGCCTGTTAATTTGGTCAACTTCTTTGAGACAGTCACCAAGGCCATAGATGATGGGCAGACAGTGCGCACTGCCTACCTTGACCTGGCCAAAGCCTTCAATACTATTCCCCATTCAAGTATAATAGATAAACTCTCTCAACTAGGCATCCATCCATATGTTACCAGATGGGTAGCAAACTGGCTCACTGATAGACCCTACCTAGTCAAAATAGGGGAAGCTATCTCAATTAGTAGACCCGTAACAAGCGGTGGACCCCAAGGATTGGTCATGGGGCCTCTACTGTTTGGGATATACTTCTTGGAAGTACAGGCCAAATCTAGTGGGCTATGGCTGGCCAAGTTTGAAGATGACTGCAAGCTGGGTGCTGTCATCAAATCCCCTAGTGATGTGGGCATCCTCCAAGAGAGACTTACCCAAACAAATGACTGGTGCCAGAAACATGGCCTCAAACTGAATGCCAAAAAAATGCATCGTCATCCCTTTTGGGGAGAGTGATGTCCCCACAAATTATCACATTGATAGCAAGGTACTAAGCATGCAATCAGTCGTGGGGGACTTGGGCACCCAGGTTGATAGAAAACTGACTTTTGACCACCATATTGCCTTTGTTGTACAGAAAGCTTTCTACATGGCCCACCTTATTAGTAAGGGTATTTCATCCAGAGACAAGGTAGTCATAACATCCCTGTATTTTTCCCTTGTAAGACCCATTATTGAGTACAATGCCCCTTTCTGCATGTACCCCACAAAGCAGATGCAGCAGCTGGAGAGACCACAGAAGTTCCTCACCCGGAGAATCCAGGGCCTCAAACATCTGCCCTACACAGATAGGCTAAAATCCCTGTCCCTCTACTCAGTCTGCTACAGATTCCTCAGGGGTGACCTCTGGCATGTAAAGCAATCTTGGACCCCGCCCTGATGGGACTGCTGCATATCCACAAGTCAGGCTCCACTCGAGTAACCCACATGCGTGCCCTCAACCTGATCTTTGACATCAATAGGACTCGTTGGTGGACCAGATTTGTGCCCCAAAGACTCCCCCTTTTGTAGAATAGACTCCCTCTCCACATAAAGCAGAGTACCCCATTAAACCTTTTTAAGTGTAACCTGGATAACTGGATGGGGAACAGACAATACACCCCTAGGATTCCACCCGTATCCCTGCTGGACAGTTGCATAGGGTGCTGACTCCTTGGAACATGGGCTAAATTCTTGGCTAGGCTTGAAAGGGCCTCAGGGCCAATAGCCTAGTAACTTCCTATGATCCTATAATACTGAGTACTAATACTGAGTAGTAGACACTGGATGCCAAGTCAAGTGGCCTTGCAGCCCTGCCCTTCTATCTTATCTCCTGGTTACACAAGATATTCAGCCTCTTCCTTACTATCATGCCATCTACTGGCTACATTGTGACATAATACTTGCTTCAAAAATTAATTGAAATAACTAAATACATACAGGAAAGTATTACTGTATAAATTTCCTGCCATCTGATTGTTGTTGGCAAAATGTTTATTTTTTTATTCTTATTATGCAGCTGCTGTATGTTTCTTGTTCAAAGGGTGGGGAACTGGGATTTATCTTATATTTATAACATTGAAATTTCATAACGTTGAATTTCGTAATACTGAAACCAAAACATCTAAATCCCAAAGCGTTATAAATTCAGAACATTGAAAGTGAGCTTCATAACTTTGAAAACTACAGTGCATATCTAAATAACATACTCTCCACCTACAATGACACCTAACTAACACACACACGTTCTACTAGGTTTCTGAAGGGGGCAAACCCCCCCCTGCACTCCCCATGTGGGGGGCTCTGCCACCCACACCACCGTAAATTAAATATACCAACTCCAAGATTGCACTATAGTGGAAAGAAGTTTCTACTGTAGTGCGATTTTGGAGTTGGTATATTTAATTTTTGTGGCCCCACATGGGGGGTGCAGGGGGGCTTGCCCCCCCTGCAGAAACATAGCAGAAAATGTGTTTGTTAGTTAGGTGTTGTTGTAGGTGGAGGTGATATTATTTACTTGTGCAATCTAGTTTTCAATGTTATGAAGCTCACTTTCAGTGTTCTGAATTTTCATTGTTTTGGGTTTTCAATGTTTTGGGATTTAGATGATTTGATCTCAATGTTATGAAATTCAACGTTATGAAATTGCAATGTTATGACGTAGACACGTGTATATATATATATATATATATATATATATATATATGTATATATATATATTAATATATATATATATATATATATATATATGTAGACCTCAGAGATGGACCTTGCAAAGGTGCCAATCAGGAAAACAATTCTGAGGTTTTTTGAAGTCTAACTTGCAGACTGTGACATTCCACTTTAAGTCATGTTAGAACCACTTACACAAGTTAGTATGAAATTTATACTTAATGTTTCTTTGCTCACCAGTGGGAGTGGGGAGCCTTGAGCAGCCTACCTGTCCTTGGGGGAAGTGACCTCAGCACAAGAAGCTGTAGTAATTGGTTGTTTGAGACCATTCCTAGCTCTTTTGTAGTTCACTGCTTAAAATCCGCATTTGCATGGCTTTGTGCGGTCGTGCGCATAGCGCAGCACCGGTTAAACAAGGTTAAACTTTTTCTGGCTCCGCGAAGTCTGCTCTTCAATTTTTCCCTTAGAACTGTTCTACTTGCAATCTAACCAGCCTATACTCTATCTGAAAAGCTCAGCACTTGCTCCTAAGGCATTTTTTACACAGGTAAAGCACTCTTAAACAAAGAAAGTACTTCATTCACCTAAATTCTGTTGAGTACCCATTTCCCTATAGGTCCTTTCTGACTCAGTTACACAGCAATCTTTTTCACTATTTCTAGCATATCGAAGGGTCAGTTGCTGGCGTCCTCTCCTGTTCAGCTGGTGAATCTCCCAGAATGTTACAATTGCCTCATGTACACAGACAACCCTCTCCTCCCAACAAATACAAATATATGCAAGAGATGCAACTATATAGCCAAACTGGAGGCTGAGCTCTCTCTATTCAGTACTGGCAAGACCAGTCAGGAGGAGAAGGTAACCACGCACACCACAAACCCATTCTCACATAGAACTATCACAACTGCAAACCAAATACATAAACACACAAAAACATACTCAGAGGTGCTGATTAAAAATCTACCAAAACAACAGAGGCCTTCAAAGCAGACACCCAAGCAACCACCACCTCAAGACAGCACATGCAACACATAGTTCACAAAGTCAATGTGCTAAACAGTCACAGCCCTTAAGGCCAAACAACATGCCAGACACACTTGTAATAGGTGACTCCATAGTCAGACACACTGACGTCCCACTCACCAGACTGAACAAGGAAAAGGTCACAGTAAGCTGCCTGTCGGGAGCTAGAATCCGCCACATAACACAAGCACTCAGGTCACTCCACAGCAAGTACAAATATGACTCAGTCATTGTACATGCCGGTGTGAACGACCTGAGACGTACCTCCCTGGACTACATGAAAAGAGACATAGAGGAGCTCTCTGATTATGTAGCCCAGGCCGGTATGACCCTGACCCCGAGCAGCATCTTACCCTCACCAAGAATGATGCCACAGTACAAAGACAAAATGATCAGTTTTAACAATTGGCTTAATTACTGGTGTCATTCAAAGGGGATCCAATGTCTGTCTGCTTGGGAAGACATGCTTGACAAGCCACACTGCTTCGCAAGGGATGGCTTGCACCTGTCACCCCTGGGCTTCTGGATATTGGCTAAGGCTCTTGCCACCCCCATAGTGCCTTTTTTAGGCAAGGCTCAAATAACAAACCTACCTCCCTAGAAAACACAAGTGGAAAAAAACTAAGGGTAATGCTGCTCAATGCCAGAAGTCTAAACCTCAAGATGCACACCCTCGAAGCCCTCCTCAGTATGGAGAACATCGATGTCTGTGCAGTGACTGAAACCTGGTTCAAGGCTCCTGAGAGCACCCCAGCACTATCAGGTTTTACCTCATATCATGCTTTCCGGCCCCAAAACTTGGACCGAACCACAAAAGGAGGGGAGTATCCATTTTCATCAAAGATACCCACACCTCCAGGTTAGTGGCAACGCATGAAGCATCGGAGACTATCCAGGTGCAACTAACCATAGGCAAAACTGCCTTACAGTTTGTAGCATGCTACAGACCACCCTCTCAAACTCAGGAACCCCACACAGCTTTCCTGAAGACACTGGAGAGTATGAATGTCTCTCCAAATACCATCATTTTGGGAGACTTCAACTACCCAAACATAGACTGGGAACATTACTCAAGCCCCAACACCCTAGCCCAAAGGTTCCTAGAATTCATAAACTCAAATGCAATGGAACAACTAGTCACCATTCCCACAAGAGGAGACAATATGCTAGACCTGATCATCACAAACATGGGGACAAAATGCTCCACACCGGAAGTATATCCCTCTTTGGTAAGATCAGACCATAAATTAATCTCACTGGAAATCCACATCCCGCCCCCACCCCCTGCACAAAAGACCACAGTGAAGAACTTCTCAAAAGCCAACTTCACACTTCTTAAGACTGAAGTGGTATCCTTCAAGGCCCCTGGGCCAGTGGAAACCACAACCCACACTGCTGAATCCTTTGCAAATGCCTTCTATGGGCACCTTCAAGAATGCATGGATCATGCAATCCCAAATAAAACCAAGACCCATTCCCCCAAAGGCAGGCCCAGTCTGGTGGACCCCAGCCATAAACAAACTTTACAACAGGAGGAGGAAGCTACTACATGACAGAGCAAAATCCCTAAAAGTGAAGGCATCTCTGATCAGTACTAGCAAAAAACTACGATCACTCATAAAATCATCCAAGGCCAACTTTGAGAGAAAAATCGCAAAAGACACAAAAGACAATCACAAGGCCTTCTTTAGCTATGTTAGAAACCTGGGTGGAAACTCCCAGATTTGCTCAGAATTAGTCCAAAATGACACAAAATACACTGAACCCACTGACATTGCCAACATTCTGGCAGACAGGTTCAGTGCAAATTTCTCCTCCCCCTCCCCCCCAAAAGGAGAAATAACTATCCCAGCAGAGTGTAGCCTTCCTAACATCTCATATGCCCAGGTGAGAGCCGCCCTCTCTAAAGCTAAAAACACAGCATCAATGGGAACGGATGGTGTCCCAGGCTGTGTGCTACATGAACTCCAAGAGGAACTAAACCCACACATAAGGCTGCTGTTTAATCTTAGCCTTACTACAGGATACGTACCCAAAGAGTGGCGTACGGCAACAGTGGTCCCACTTCACAAAGATGGTGCTTCTACGGACCCTGGAAATTACCGCCCCATAAGCTTGATGAGCCTGGTCTGCAAAGCTATGGAGAGGATCATTATGGAACTCATAAACAAAGACATTGGGGACCTACAGACATTGGATCCTACCCAGTTTGGCTTTGTCAAGGGCAGATCCTGCCTTTTGAACTTGGTCGACTTTTTTGAAACAGTCACTAAGGCCATTGATGAGGGTAAGGCAGTTCACACAGCCTACCTTGACCTTGCAAAAGCCTTTGACACAATACCCCACTCGGGCATCATAGACAAACTCACCAGCTTAAATGTAAACCCATACGTCACAAGATGGGTTGCAAACTGGCTCAAGGACAGAACCCACAGGGTCAGAGTAGCTGGAGCTATGTCAGACTCTAAGCCAGTCACAAGCGGTGTCCCACAGGGCTCAGTCCTGGGACCCCTCTTGTTCTGCATTTATTTTTCCGAGGTACAGGCAAACATAGGAGGATTATGGCTGACAAAGTTCGCAGATGACTGCAAACTGGGTGCCATAATTGATACTCCAGCGCACACAAACATCCTTCAGAGAGGCCTCATAGAAACAGATAATTGGTGCCAGAGCCATGGCCTTAAGCTGAACGCCAAAAAATTTGTAGTCATACCCTTTGGGAAAAACAAGGTACCGACAAATTACCACATAGGTGGTAATCCATTAAGTACGGAAGAGGTAATCGGGGACCTAGGGACCCAGGTTGACAGTAACCTCTCATTTGACACTCACATTGCCAAAGTGGTTAGGAAGACCTTCTATATTGCCCACCTTATCATGAAGGGTTTCACATCTAGATCAAGAGAGGTCATTGTGCCCCTGTACTCTTCTCTTATCAGGCCAATGATTGAGTACAATGCCCCATTTGGGATGTATCTCACCCGACACCTGCAGCAGTTGGAAAGACCCCAAAAGTTCCTCACCAAGAGGATAAAGGGTCTTAAACATATGTCATATGCTGCCCGACTGTAAAAACTCCAGCTCTATTCAGTCGCATACCGCCTACTCAGAGGTGATCTGTGCCTGACGTACAAGGCCATGTCCAATCCGAATTAATGGACATGCTACACCTCAGAAAATCCAAATCCATCAGAGCCACGAGAACAAGAGACTTAAACCTCAACACAGAAATAAATAGGACGTGCTGGAGGGACAGATTCATAACCCAGAGGCTGCCTACACTCTGGAACAGAATCCCAGTCCATGTTAGGCAGAGCCCCTCACTGACTCTATTCAAGAGAAATCTCGACGAGTGGATGGGAGATCGTAGGTTTACCCCGGGGGTCATCTCTGTGTCACTACTAGACAGAGGCACAGTAAACTAAACCCTAAAAGGGCTTAGTATTCTCATCCTAAGGGGTGGTGAAAGCCACACACACTCTGGCTAGGCTTATAAATGCCCTAGGGCAGATAGCCTAGTTCGAGCCTATGAACCTATGAACATGACAGTGATTCCTCGCAGGAGATGTTCACCAAAAAATATAACCTGATCACATGATGAAATCATGTGTAAATGAGGCTGACACAGACTTAAGGGTCAACAGTCCTGGTGAAAAGAAGAGCAAAGATGACACATTCAGGATTTGTCGGCAATGAATTAATGGGTTTCCTCTGTATAGATAATTAAATCAAATTGTCTTCAGGTGGGTCATGGCCTGGCTCAGAACATAAAACATGTTTCATTAAGCCATGCCCCATTTAAAACCTTAAAATACAGAGTTTAAGAACTGTGAAAGAATATATATATATATATATATATATATATATATATATATATATGTATATATATATATATATATATATATATATATATATGTATATATAAATAACAGAAAGCATATAAGGTGTCAGTTGATGTATAAAATTATGTTAAATAGGAGGAAGAGATGTTAAATGTGGGAGAGGATTCCTAAAAAGTCAAAATCCTATGCATTAACCATAGTCCTTCTTCCTAATAAGATATTTGCACCAATGATCATGGAGAAATAGATGCTAATTCCAAAATTGCTGTATCTCAGAGAATTCCCTCTTCCCCCAAGTACAGTGGCCTTGATGTATGAGGTGCAGCCCCCCAAACACACATTTGGGGGTTCAGGGGCTTGAATTAAATGTGAAACAGGGACTTTCAAAGTTTGCTGTTACTCGTATTAGCTCACTTAAATTGACATTGTTTTGGGACTTGCTTCATCCATTTTCACACTTCTGATATGGAGCCCTACCACTGAATATCTATACTTACACTCTCAGGTGGTGATTAGTTGTTAGGTTAGGGTTCAGTTCTTTTCTAGTTGTACATGATATAAAGTCTGAAACTTTGGTAATGCTTAAGTGAAATTGGACATGGTAAGAAAGAGTTCTTCAAAACTGGTGTCATTGTTAGGAAATTGACAGCTAAGAAAGAGTCACTGTTAAAGGTACAAAATGCTGATCCCGGAAACTGAAACACGGGGAATGGTGAGGTGGAAAAAGCAGTAACGAAACAGGGAATATGTGGTGCTGGTCATATCTGGAGATCTAAAGGTAAGCAACCAAGCAACAGATGCAAGAAGTAGTGAAAGCTGTCAGAATACTAGATTATTCAGGGAAATACATTGCAGATAGAAAAAGGAAATTATATTCATTACACAGAGATATGGTAAGACCCCCAGCTACAGTACTGCATGCATTTCACAAGACCTGATCTCAATAGAAAAGGATTTGATGATTTAACTTATGGCAAAAAAAAGATCATGATATGCAGCAGAAGAAACAGAGAGAGAGAGTTAAAGGAAGATTAATATTTAGGAAGCGTAAGAGTGACAAAATAAAATATGCCAAGATATCAGTGACTTAAAGTGGGAAGTACATTCAAAGTGTATGTGCAAGGAAAAAAGGCAAGGTACAGAGATAAAGACTGACCTAAAAACAATGGTGCACCAGTGGAGAGAGCAGGCCTACAGAAAAGTGATGCTAAAATAACAAAAACAGTAAAATTGTCTGATGCTGCTGCATTGTTTATTATTTTATAATAAAACTATTTGCAATGATCCATTCCATTTTGATTGCAACTGCAGTTGCTTTTCTTACTTTAATGATGTAAAGACAGAGCTTGAGAAAGGAGATGCAGCAGCATTTTAAGAGGAGAGCCAACTATGAAAAATTTTCCTTTGGAGGGTCTTTGATCAAACTATATGGGGTTTATATATGTATGGTACAGAAATGAAGCACTTAAAGGGTGGGGTTTAAGATGCTGGTTAATGAAAATTAGTCAGTCTCTTTCTCAGTTTTTGTAGTTTGAACCTGTATTTTTAGACTTGGTAGGTGATGCCTACAATAACCTGAGACATCCTGTGTCTAGCTTTTTATCTTATGATATTCATATTTGTATTTTTCTGGGTCATACCAGAAAGTATTAAATCTTTCTTCTCCTAGAGCATCTACCAGCTGCAGAATAAACAAAAACACATACGTAAATAAGTGTATTACTCCAGATCTATTCTGCACACTCGGAAAAATAAAAAAAAAGTTGAAGCTGTGCATTCAGACTCACAATTGCCAGTCGCCGGAACCATGCATACCTGGCTGTGCATCTAACTGGTGCTTCATTTCACAAGTACTGAATGAACGCACTCCAGGCGACAGTGGGGCTACCCTGTTTAGATTCATAGATTAGTACTAGGCTAACTGCCATTTTGTACTATTTGAAGCCTAACCAGTTACCCCATGTGAGAATCAAACGCTGCACCGTGTGTCTTTAATGTAAACACCTTAACCATTATGTCATCCTCCCACCCCTTACATTGCAGCTGAGTGGTGTAAAAGCTTTGTGTTGGAGCCTCAGGGTAAGTGTATGACATTACCAACCTGCAGAGCAGTGGGCATTTTCTTACCAGTATATACATTTATAAATAGGTAAATATAGTAAAAAAAAAGCTCAGATTTACTTTTGTTCTTGATGGTGTTGGAAAATCTCAACGATGAATTACAAGGGCATTCCAACACAGAGATGGCAAATGCTGTGCTTGTCTGTATTTCAGCATATACTCTCTGAAGGCCAGAATGTAGATTGGGAAAAGCTTCTAAATTTCATATTTCAGATTAGGTAAGCTAATGTTATCTAAGAAAGACTGCATTTACAAGTAGTAAAACACATTATCATTTGTTTTAATTTAATATGATCATACATCATACTCTAATCACTGGCATTCATACTTATCTGTGGCCCTTATCCTTTTTGTCACCATTTTGTTTACTCCTACTTGTAGGTTTCTCTATGGCCTACTGCAGTCCTGGATCTATCTCCTAAATGAACAGTGATATTCTTGCTCAATTAGGCCTTTATATGCATTTTGTAAATAAAATAAGTACAATGAACAGTAACAAGGGCAGATCATTATGTAGAACAGAATATTGATGAATATAAATCCTTGAAGCACATTAAACAGATCAGACTCGTTTCCATTTCCAGTACCTTACAGGTTACAGTGTAAGACAGATTTTTTCTAGCTATGTGCTGAAAGGGTATCAGGTTCTTTTTTATGTTGTGCTTTTTGCTTGAGTTTAAGCAAACACACTAGATCCCCATTTAATTCACTAATGCAGAACTACAGTTGTTTTCTTTTATGACTTTGGGAACAGATCATGAAGAACTCTCTGGGAATACCAAATTCACCTCTTAAACACTATGAGATTGAAGCAGTATCAGCAGGTTGGCAGGATGATCAGAAGGAAGAGAGTTCTATCCTCACACATGGTGCTTGGATACCCTTTCTAGGCTAACATGTACAAGTAGCGTAAGAGAAAAGGGTGCAGTCCTGAGGTAACATCTATTGGACGAAATGTTCAGCTAAGATCTTATTTATCTGAGATGACATTAGCTGAGGTGGGTGTAAAAGATCACGTGACACGGAATAAACCATTTTAGGAATCTGCTCAGTGTTCTGCCCAGATTACTTGTAGTGACTATGAATACCACCTTACAGTCCCCTGAAAACAAGCAATAAGCCTGTTGAGACTAAACTCAATAAAACTAACTGGCTAACTAAAGACATACACTAAATGTAAAATGTAATACTGCTGTAGTCTGTCTTGTAACTCTGCAGGACAAGTAAATTCATGAAGAGTGTGTGTGTGTGTGTGCGTGTGTGTGTGTGTGCGTGTGTGCGCGTGCGCGTGTGCGTGTGTGTGTGTGTGTGTGTGTGTGTGTGTGTGTGTGTGTGCAGCTAATAACTATCTGCTAGTACCTGAAGGTGTATGATATAGCACCAGTGGAGAATTTAGTTGATTACATGTGAAAGCTGGTCTCCCAGGTAGGAACATTATGTTTTGTTGCCATGGCACTCAGGAAGCCTAACTGCGTCTTCCCACATGAGTTAGCTACTATGGAGATATAAAACGGTCATCAGTGCCAGTCATTTTACACAGTGCCATCCATTACAATCTGTACTCTGATTTCAGTTAATTGCGAGATGAGATGAAATAATTTTCCACTGAGTTTTGTAAGCTGTTGCAGCAAGTAGTGATTTGATGAAGGGCAAAGTGAATCACTGTTATACAAAATGTGGGTGGCCTCCTATGCTTTCCTTAAATAGAAAAATAATGTTGGCAAGAAATACCAAGAAATCCAGCCTATGAGGAAAGTCTTCACTTATTAGCTTACGACAAAAACCTAACCAGATTCTCACAGAATGTATTCATTAGACTATGTTACTTTTAGAAATATTTAGGCATGAACAAAAATGGATCACATTCAAAACTTTCCAGGACCTTGGTACACTGCAG